>NW_009620989.1:8316-9466 GCF_000690535.1 Cariama cristata | reverse complement strand
CTACCTCAAAAGTTGTAAGTCTGACTACCTAAATGTTTGTCAAAAGCTCAGCAAATTCAAATGGAACGTGCTATAGAAAGGAAAAGCAGTATTTGTTCATAAACCAAGAGGTTCTATACAAAAATTTAGAAGAGGAAAAAACCCACATGCCAAAATGGATCATTTCCTAAAAGAGGTCCGAGTTACGGCAGAAAAGCTGTGAGCTGTATCTGAAATACTCCTTTGGTTCTGCCATGTAGAACGGAGACCAACTACTTAGGTGCAATGATGTGAATGTTAAAATCTGAAGGTCTGAACCTTACTGCAAATCAGTAGATAGATCTCTTCTTGAGCAGTTCAAGAGGAAGATATTGCCAAAAGTGCCACTGATGCAAGCCCTTTTGCCTGCATGGGCATTTTGCGGAGCTCTCCTATCTGGGTCAGTGCTTTCCTTCGGAGTGCAGAACATATAAGCTGTAGCACTGTGCCAGCTTTGAAAAGGTTTCTTACAATGGAGTTTTGTTTTGAATTCCTAGATGTCTGAGGCTCTCTGGAGAGGATGAAAAGAAACTTTGATCTCTGTGGTTTTGACGCCCACCCTAATAGATGCTTTCAGCTTTATTTTTTGTCAATTTTTTGAGAAGAAACCCAGTTCATTGAAAACAGAAGTGCAATGAGGGGAGAACCCTTCCAGGATCTGCCAGGAATACTGAAGGTACCATATTTACCAAGAGACGCTTGGGAGGGGAAGGAATGATTATACATACCTTTCCTTATGGACTCTAATCCTTTCTAGTTTCTCATTAATCAGAGTCAGGCATGCCAGGCTCGTAGATGCAAGAGCAGACAGAACTGGTGAAAGAGGGCACCCTGCAGTGTCCCCCTTAAATTAAACCTTTATGCTGAGATTCTATTCATTGATAACATCCTAATACAAAAGTGAGGTAAAAACTAGTACACACATTGAAATTAAGTCCCCGCTCATCCCCCAATCCTGTCCCTTAGATGAATCTGCTTTTTTCCTGCACGGCATAAAAGATGTTCCCTAGCTTCAGAGGTTGTTTTACATACTAAGTGCTGTTGATTTCTTTCTAATTAATATAAACAAGTCAGAACGTACCCGAGACTCTCATCATCTCACTCCTCTCATACACAGACACACACACACTTC
>NW_009620989.1:4757-8285 GCF_000690535.1 Cariama cristata | reverse complement strand
TCTTTCCCTCAGGGTCTCGGAGCGGACAGCAGGTCAAATAGCAGTCACAGTGGGGGAGAGGTATGCAGCAAACAGAAAATAATGAGGAAAACATTGACTTTGCTTTTCAGATAGTAAGGAAGAGTTGGGTAAGAGACTTTCTTCTCTTGTGAGTGTTGCGAGATAGAATGCTCTCCGTCCAGTGAGCTACTTGCAGATTTGGATGGATACATTTGAAGACTTTTTTTTTAATAGAAAGGCTCCTGTGGAATGCCTGCTGAGGTCTACTGTCCCTTTTCACATAAGGTTAGTATTGGGTAATCTTGAAGTGCTGCAAATGTCGACAAGCTTTGTTGAAGCCTAAGGCCTTCTCAAAGGAATTTCCGCCCTTTGACTTATTTTAATTTTGGTTTTCCCTGCTCTCTCCACTGCCTCCTGCTTTCCACTGCACAATTACTTTTTTTCCTTCTGTTTTCCTATGTCATTACTGCACTTTTCAGTGCCACCATCTTGAAGCCAGATGTCATACAAAGAGTCTGGAGTAAATCAAAATTGGAGCATATATTTATTATCCTGCTGGAGGAATCTAGGTGAAGCTGTAGGAGCAGGTCACAGAAGTTTCATATGAAATTAGTTTTACTTGCTCCAATCTCTGAAGATGTAGAAGATCCCTTATTATCCTTTTTTTTCCAGGAGATTGCTGCTGGTTTAAAATTTGAATGATAGGGAAATTGTTTGCCCTTTTGGGAGATATGTTCTCCTGACAAAAAGACCCTATTTAAATGGAAGGATTTTTCAGTTCCAGGTGTTTTCAGACGCTGGTGTTTATACAAAATAATTTTCAGAATTAGCAAGACAGGGCAGGGAGAGGAGAGGAGGAGTCCTTTGTAAGTGAAGCTGATTCCTCATGTTCAATATTTGATTTTGGTTTTGATGAGAAAAAAAAAATCGTGTTCCCTCATGCACCCTTGTTGAACTTTTAAAAGGTCCTTCCAGCCATATCCATGCTGATGGCATGTTTTTAGCAGGATGAAGAAAAGGAGTGAGCCCTGAAAGTGAAAACTATACCCTACCTACTCATCTGTTGCTCTGTTGTGGTTAAAAAGTGACGGAGTCCATCCCTATAGTGCTTCTAGAACTTCACAGAAACTGCCTGGGCAAGTGATTCTGATGTTTGCAAAGAGAACTTTGTACTTTTATGTAATGTGTTAATTAGTGTGGGTGGATATGATCAGATCTAGTCTTGCAAGCCTTTCAGACAACTCCCTGAACACTCCCACCTTCAGATATTAACAGATAGCACTGCACTTGCCAAATCTCATAAAAACCTGGTAACAGACTTAATGCAGGCAGAGCCTAAGTGGGTGCATTTATTTCAAAGAGAACACATCTGTTTGTAGCAGCCATTAATTTGGCCGAGTGTTTTCCTCTAGCTGAAATGCAACTGTTGAGAAAAGAATACAGGGTGACCTTGGATCATCTATTTTGGTTTTGTTTCTTCCTGTGGCTTTAATAAACTCAGTTTGGGTAACAGCCACTTTTTTGACAGCACTTGTTCATAAGTTTGGGGGTAAGGCAAAATTATGTCAAATGTAATCTTTTGCATTTTTCACCAGACAACCAACAGCCCTGAGAATCAGAAAATTCTGCACTGTCTTTGTAGCTCTCACCTCCCTGAGGCTAAGATCCTTCAACCTGGTATTGCTTCTCAGCCTGCTGCAGTTTGGAGACTGAGCGAAAGCTGTCAGTCACAAGCAGCAGTTCCATTCTCTGTTGAACAGAATCCTCTTTGTTAGAGTGCTTTTCTGCAGGAGATTTTGAGATGTGAATAGTGGCAGGCACCTCTCACAGATTTCAGCAACTAACTTAAAGACATGAAGAAAACCAGAACTTCACCTTCTGCCAGCTACTCATTCTCTTTTATCCAGTGTCTCCTATGGGAAGCTGGCAATTCAGACGCTTTTCTGACTGATAAACTGCCCCTCTTCCCACCCTCTGTTCTACTAAGATTGCCTCAGTACCTTCCTTCAGTACCTTCAGGGAGCTGACAGCTTCAACAAAAACAACCCTTTTGGTATTCTTGAGGAGAGTCAGATCAGCAAAGCAACATGTTAGAGAGAAGACCAGACTCTCTTTTGATGGGGCTGAGGTGCCTCAGCCTGTGGACTACAGATGGAAGACACAGGACACAACTTGAATGTTGCCAGTACCACAGAAGGTAGTGAGTTCCCCCTGCTCCTGTCATCTTTTCTTGAACGGTAACATCCTCTTTTGCTTCTGTAACAGATTCCTCCGGGTGAGGCTTGAGCAGAAACGCATACTGATCCAGCCCGTGTGGACTGGATACAACTGAAAAGCATAGACCTTCCCAAAAAGTCCAAACTTAGTTCCTTATGCTCACCTTTGCTATGGGCATCGTGGCATATTAACACAGAAAAAAAAAAAAAAAGGCAAATGTATATGCTTATTTTTCTGCATAAATCTAGAACAGTTCCTCCTTAAATGCAGGAAGAAAGCACTCTAATTTGAGCTTAAGAGTGACCAAAGAGTAAGTATATGAGAAAACAAAAGAGAGGATAGGTGCAATCTTAGGTGGTGACCCTAAACAGACAGAGGCGAGACACCACCTTATATTCCTGAAGTTACATAATGAGAGGCACGTGATTTCCATCCAAATACAAAGCCTATAAAAGAAGCGTGTTGTTACTCCTGCTCGTTCCTATGGGTCACCATGCCCTAAAAAGCAGTCCATTAACTTTGTAGCTTGCTGGCTAAGAACACTCCAATGTGACAGTTACTGTTTGCTGTCTCTTGGTTTTTTGAGGAAGGGAAAGCAATCCATATATGTGAAAACAAGGAAGGGTCAGTTTGACTCACTACTCACTTTTTCCTAGCCAGCTGCAAAGGTCATCCATCATGCCTAGGTATTACAAGAACATGTGGTTCTCTGCCTTGTGTTAGAAATCATCCTGACCTAGTACCACTAGGTAGATGTGGTTCAGTTTCCTGTTTTTTTCTTACGCAAAAGCATTTTTTTTTATTGGAACTTTATTTATCTGAAAGAGTTGCCTCTGTATTGTACAGGCTTTTCACAGACAGGCATCCTAGGCATGAAATTTCCCTATGTTAATCAAATAATAATGAAAAAAATACAAAAGTGAAAAGTTGCTGTTTGACATCCTCCCCAAGCAATGTGGAGTTAATGAGGAGGAACACTGGGAACATCAATGCCTTAAATCTAGACATCTCAGGAGCCTTCTGGCTTCTGTATGAAAATGGCCCTGGCTTCCAAAGTTGACTTCCTACCGGTCTTCTGAGGCAGTTTGCCCCTGAGATCGCTTACCTCAGCAAATCACTATTACAGTGCACTAGTACAGAGGAAGACTGCGTGGAAAGCTGCAGTATATATGCTCACTGAACAAATTGATTTAAACTTCTGGTCCTGCAAGACACTTTGAAAAAAATAGGTTAAAGAATGAGATGACACGTGATAGCCAGTACAAAACCAAGTACTGCAGTGAGGTCTCCAGTTGCCCTTAGGTGCCTGAG
>NW_009620989.1:0-4726 GCF_000690535.1 Cariama cristata | reverse complement strand
ACGACTCTCAGAAGTCCTGCCTTAGATTTGACCCTGAGTCGTTCTTCCCCTTGAACCACCATGTGCAAACACTGGGCATTGTGAATACATTAACTCAAACGCTTCTTCACCTTCCTTTTTCAGCATAAGGGACTTTGGAGCATAGCCACCAGCTCCTGCTTCTGCTCTGGGCATTGCTATTGATCTGAGGAGTGTTCCCAGAGACTGGTCTAGCACATTACAGTATTAACATTAGCTGTAAGAAAGGAGGCAATTTGTTGCTATCTTTTCCAGGAAAGTCAACTGTTAGTGCCTTTATGCAGAGAGGGGACTGAAATAAATGCAGGGGTGGTCCGGTTTCTGGAATATTTTGACTATATGAAAAATGTTGTCATATGGAATAAGGGTTTATAATAAAAAGGGCTCATCTCAGAAGAATGTTAAGGGAAGGTGGAAACGGTCATAATGGAAGACAAGTAATATCCAAACACACAGTTCCTCTTCCTGGAGCCTGCTGGAAATGCTGATTTCATGCAGACAGGCCATAGCAAAGTCAGTTCACTCACAGGGTCATTATACCCCCTGCAACGAATGGAGAAGACTCTCTCAGGTACCAGAAAGAGAAGCCACAGCATCTCCTAGCCCATTCCTTGAGGTCTCAGACCACATTTCCCCTTCTTAATAATAAATAAAATGGGAAGAATATGATTGACTCAAATCAGCAATAGGATTAAGCAGAATCACAAAGCAGTTTGTGAGTTATTGCTTAGCTTTCTTTTCCCCAGCAATAAAATACCTTTGGTCTCTTCAGGACTCCCCATCAGGGCTCCAAATTCATGGAGAATACTTGCAGAGCTGGGCAATATTTTGTTACTATTCGAAGGGCTGTGCAAAAGACAGTAGAAAGAGGACTCCAGCAAACAATATTGTGCGTGCTTGGGTGGCTGAATAGTCTGTAACTTTCAATATTCTAATATTCTTGAATATTCAGTATTAGTGATCTGACATGTTTCTCAACTGTCTGCTATTGCAAAAAAACCACCTTTACCCACATCAATTATTATAATACTTTTGAACCCTCAAACACATTCAGCTTCTCCGTTGTCCTGTTGGCATAGCTGAGGTTTAACAAGCATGTTAACCAAATGAAGTATAGCCTTGAATTTCTTTAGGATGGATCTGATGCTGACACAGAATAATAATGAAAAAAAAAAAAAAAGTGATGTCCTGCAGCAGAAGTTGCTACATACATTAAAAACCAAAGAAGTCATGTACAAACAACTACATTTAATCATTCAATAGAATGCTCTGCTTCCATCATTACAGGGTTATAGCATTGAGCCTTCTGACCTCATTTTGATTTTTTTAAAAGCAGAGTCAAGGCATCTTCATTCTCATTTTAAAAATAGGTTTCCCAATACGCGTCCCCTCTGTTCAAACAAATGACAGAATTGTAAGTTTTCTTATGTAAAAACTGTAATTAGTTTTTTTTAATTCAGACAAGTACTCCTCACAGCTTATTCTCTACATCATTTAAGAAAATAATCTTAATTCTTTCAAACTCTGAAGTCCAGTAATTTGGAACACTGACACTTTCTGGCTGGAGCTGTCATGTTTCCCGTGATGCAATATCTGGTAGGATGCGTTGCAATCTTCAGTATTTCCCTTTAAAAAGCTCTTCATATTGTCAGTCAGATTTGCCGATGGCTCCTAATAGCATACAACAGAGGCAGTTATATTCTATCTTTCTTCTTCAGTGACCTGAGTTCTTGCAAACGAACTCTCAGAGAAGACTTTCTTTTGAATGAGCCACGGGAGCCATGCTGAGTTTATTTTAGTTGGGTTTACATTAGGTCTAATTTTTGCTGATCCCTTCGTTTTTCATCATTTTGTCTGTCTCTTCCAATGGTTCCTGTTGGGGAGGGCTGTGTTTTGAGAGTTTCTGAGCCAGAATGCTGTGCATGCAGATTATTCATCTCCGTGCCTTCCCTTCAGGCAGTCTCTCACCTGTTCGTGCCTGTGTCCACACCTTCTTATACATTAACACTGCAAGCTGCCCTAAATATCTTTGAGATTAGCTTCCTTTAAACATGAAGTGTACCAAGAGCCCAGAGAGCTAGCATTACTTCTGCCCAACAAGTTAATAACTGCATATTCTTTTTAATACCTACAGGATTTGAATTTGAACTGGGAAGAACTGTTAAGTAGTAGCTGGCCAGAACGTCACTTTATGGTTAAAGGGGGAATCATAAGCTGGAAGTCAAGCAATGAAAGAAGGAAACGGGCAGAAATGGGCAGTAGATGTGTGAAAAATCCAGAGAGTGTAAACGGTAGGTTTAGGTGCAACATCCCCACTTTCTGGGACAAAGAACTCAAGTGTAAATCTACTGGCATTTATAGATCAGTACTGAAGTAGAAAATAAACACGCAGTAAAGCACGTGAACCCTTTCCATCTGTCTGAATAATGGAAATACGGTGCAAGCCCTGAATTGCAGGGTACCCAGCACTGCTGTTTGATTTCTTCTGATAATTTACCATTCAGGAATATTAAAACAGATTGTTCTAATGATACCTAAAAGTACCCTTTTCCAGTATAAAGTATGTATCATGTTGGCTATGCTTCAAGGCTGGATGGGCAACTCATATTCTAGTGATCTTCATTACAGCTAGCAGCACTGTTTGTTTTTTCCTGCTGTAAAATTAGCCTGTTATCTTTCAATCGATGGTTTTTAAATAGCCTTCTTTCAAATTTTCATTTATCAAATACTTTATATATCTAAGGGTTCTCCGCCAATGATTTGCTTGCAAGCTATTCACCATAACTACCACTCGGAGTGCTTGCCGTTCATTAATGTACAGTTTTCCTGTGGAACTGGCCATCCAAATCACATGGTGGCTTTGCTTTCCCCTGGCTGGATGCCTTCCAATCCCACAGAAAGCCTTCTAGGGGCTCCAGTATGTCTGATGATGACTGTGAGATGGCTTCTGGCAACAGAATTAATGCAAATGCATACTTGAATGCGTTCTCATGACATATTCCAACTTTGTGATCGAAAACGTGCTCACAGACATTTTCAAGGGAAAAAAATCTAACTTGGGATACTGTCCAAAGTGCATTTGCCTTTACTTATAGCAGAAAATTTTCAGGGTTTGGTTTTGTTTCTTTCACTGGATTCACCTCTCTCTTAGCCTCAGATCATCAGGAGGGAAAAAAAAAAAATCACACTGTGCTGATCCTGGAAATAGTTAATATAAAAGTGACCTCCTGACACCAGAGCATGGCGAATTTCCATACGGGAGGCACGGCATGATGATTTTTTGGGATTGGTTTTGCTGCATACTCACCCTTAGTTCATCGAAGAAAATAAAATCACAAGTGGAATAAAGTTGTACTGCCACTTAAATTTCGAAAGTGAGCAAATGTAGAAAAAGAGCGGAATGTCTGAATGCTCTGAGAACACAGGTGCATTAGCAGAAAGGTTGTGCTTGCTGCTGAGCATAATTCAGTTCACCTGATGTTCATATTCTCCCTCTTCACTCTGATTTCGGTGTATAGATTTGAAACTTGTGTATCAAAGCTGCAAGCGTAGTATTTTGACATACACCTTTACAAACCTTGCCCTACCAGGGCGTTTCAGTTTCTGTCATATACATAGGGCAGGGGTGAAACGGATAACTGCACGGTCTCGCCTGCTGTCACAGAATCAGACGGTATATGATTGCACTGATGGTATAACCCTCAGGTTATAACCCTAAAGACTTCGCAGGACAGCAGCCTAGATCCTAAGTACCTGGCCTATGGTTCAGATGCAAGTGCTGCCACTGCTAAGATCGGGGTTCGGCAAGCACAGCAAAACACGGTGTTGGCCCACGAACTGTTGCTTACTGAATTCTGTCGCTCTGTATAGACAAACCCTAGTGGCAAATTTGCAATCAGGTTTTTCACACTTGCACTTCACCTGTTTCATCAGATTACTGCTTCCTCTTACTGCCATAATTGCAACATTTCCATGCCTTAAAACAAAACAAGGCTTGAAAACCTGGCCCTTCGGCTGCTCCTCCCTGCTAGCTTGCCGAGGTGTGTTTGGGGGAAGAGATGTGCTGTGCTAAACTGGCTCTGAGGATTTAATCGCACAAATGTTTGCTTGGGGGCACTCACGATGGGTTTTCTTCTTGGAACTTTTAGCAAACATAGCCTTTGTTTGCATTTTTCTGTGGTATGTGTTTACTGTTCATTTGGGCGGCACATGCTGTGAGAAATTAAGCCATTATGTTGGTATTTTTTTTTTTCCTTTCTCCTGCTTTCATTCTTTTTACTCCCCCCTCAAAATCCTTACGATTGCTTTCATTATTTGATGTTAACAGGACAAAAGAAATAAATACTTGAAAGAAGATACAAGCTGTGTTTCTGTTTTACTTTGGAGCTGCTGTGGTAACTGAATACCAGTCTGCAAGGTCAAAAAAAAAAAAAAAGAAGTTGGGGGGGGGAAACTGCCAGGAAACCTCGGCGCTCAAACCGCAGGTTGCGATGCCTATTGTAAAGCCATTTTCAGCCCACATGCCTAAAGAGCCTAACAGTTGCTCTGTAAATCTCCGAGTGTTTCATATAGTTTCCTTGTCATGTGGCCATTAAGTTTTATAACCTTTATATTTCAAGTGAAACAATGAATGTGAATTCCTTCTAAATGTCCTAATAGATTCCACATGTTAGCAATTTTTAATATTTTGGTTGCTCAGTAGGTAGCA
>NW_009620988.1:0-848 GCF_000690535.1 Cariama cristata | reverse complement strand
TTACACACACCCGTCCCTTACACACGCTCCTCACACCTGCCGCGCTGCACACACACACACACCCCCCCTTACACACCCCTACGCCTTCTCCTTACACGCGCCACGTACACCCCTATACAGACCTTACACACACACCTTATACGCTCCGCGGACATCCCTTGCATGTACGGTCACGCACACCCCTCGTCCCTGCAGACACGTCCCCTCCGCCTACGCGCGCTGCACACACCCTGTACACCCACCGACACCCCCCCGTACGGGCAGCGCGGCATCCGCACACCCCGACACGTACACCCCTGTAGGCTCCGAGCCTTTATGTACACCCCGATACGCTCAGCCCCCGTACCCTCAGACCCTTCACACGCAACCCCTGCCTTTACACCCCTTGCACCCTCGGATCCCTCACGTATGCCCCTGTGCGCTCAGCCCTTCGCGTACACCGCTGTACCCCCGGATCCTTCACGCACACCCCTATACGCTCAGTCCCCGCACGTACATCCCCTATAGGCTCAGATCCTTCGCGTACATCCCTGTACACGCCATCCCTGCACATACACCCCTAACCCCTCAGACCCTTCACGTACACCCCCCCGTGTGCTCAGCTCTTCACATACACCCCATACACTCAGCTCCTCCATGAACACCCCTATACGCTCAGTCCCCGCACGTACATCCCCTATAGGCTCAGATCCTTCGCATGCACCTCCGTAGGCTCAGCTCCTCCATGCACGTCCCTATACACCCCGTCGCTGCACGTACACCCCTACTGCCCTCAAATCCTTCACGGACGCCCCATACGTTCAGATCCTCCATGAACACCCCCTATACGCTCAGACCCCGCACGTACA
>NW_009620987.1:9956-11065 GCF_000690535.1 Cariama cristata | reverse complement strand
TCTGCTTTGCCAGCGGGCCGGGAGCCGTGCCCGCCGTGCCGCACACCGCGGGGACGCGCCTGCAGCATCTCCAGCTCCGCGCGAGAAACGTGGGCAAGAATTCAGAGCCAGTAATAAGCCTCGACTTCTCGTCGTCTGTGGTAAGCCCCATAAATCATCAGACTTGCAGGACTTCTGCCATCACGTAACCTCTTCTGTTGTGACACCGTGGGGGTGTCTGGCTCTTGCCTGCAAATTAACGAGCGGTTTCACGTCATACCTGAAAAAACAGAGAAAATTTGTTTCATAGGAAAAATTTTTTTTTTGAAAGTTCCACATTGATCCAGGAGAGTCGAAACCTACAGCTTCATTAGTGTTTCTAACCCAATTAACCTCGCTAACGTACTTTTGCCTAGAAGTTTGCAAATTCAGGAGTTTAAACCCTGCAAGTGAGTCTGTGCTTGGGCAAAACATCCAATTCCTCCTAATTAGCCAGGAGCTGAGAATTGCTGTCGTTTGCCTGCAGGGGTAAGTCAGGCTCTTGTTCATCTCAGCACGAATCTGGTGATTTCTTTGAAGCTACCCCAGCTTCATACCGACACTCCATACCACAGAACTGGGCTTATCATCTGTCGTCACTGTTTTTTCAACAAAAGGTCAGATTTGTTCCTCTACTTTCTGTTTCTTGCTACTTCAAGACAGCATTCATGTAAGACGAATTGAGATACCCAGGGAAAGTGAGAAGATTCTTTACGGGGTCAAAGAGTGGTTAAAATACGGAAGCACAAGCTACAAAGAAATAGATCGTTTCACAGCAAAAGGAGATTACTGGGGGAATCCCTCAGGGACCTGGGCCATTCCAAATATTCATAAACGACTTGGAAGTGGGGACGAGGTAACAGGAGGTGACAAAGTTCGTTGCTGAAAATAAATTATTCAAAGGAATAAAACCAAAATCTAACTGTAAAGAGTTACAGAAGTATCTCACCATACGGAGTGACCAGGTGATAAAATGCCAGGCTGAATTTACTGCCAGTAAATTATAATACACACAAGGAAAAGCAAAATGCACAAAGAAAAATATATGAATGTGTGCAATGACAAGCTGTAAATTAGGTATTACCACCAGG
>NW_009620987.1:6962-9925 GCF_000690535.1 Cariama cristata | reverse complement strand
AGAGTTACTGGAGATGCGTAGCTCTATGGAAACATAAGCTCACTGCTGGCTGTCAGAAAAATCAACTGGAATGTTAGGAATTACGAGGGAAGGAAGAGAGAACAAAACAGAGCAGACCATTGTGTTATCACATCTTGTGTATTATAAGTACTTCTCATCACCCATCTCAGCAAGTATATGCTAGAACTAGAAAAGGTGTAGAAAAGGTCAAGAAATACAGTTAAAGCAAAAGAACAGCTTCTGAGAGTCTGAAAAGAAGGGAGGAGAAAAGGGGTGGCAGCGGGAGGTCTGTAAGACAAGAGATCTCTAAGACAGATCCATCAGGAGGATAGGGAACAATTATCTGCTCTTTCTAACAGACAAACAAGAGTTAGGAGCATTAAATTATCATTTGCAGCTTCAAGCAAACAAAAGGAAGCATTTTTTTTTTCACCCAGCGTGTAATTAAACTGTGGAACTTACTGCTGCAAGATGTAGTAGTTACCAAAGTATAAAAAATTTTAGAAAGAGAAACTGAAGAAAGAACAATCCGCCGGCGATTATTAGCCCCAGCATCGTCAACTCAAGAAGCCCTGACGCTGCGTCTCCAGGCTGCAACGGGCACCCCGGCAGTGACGGCGCACGACGGCCTTTGGGCTTCGCCAACACGACACAACGGCCCAGCTGCCCGCTGGTTTCGGCTGCTCCTTCCCCCTCCTGACCGTCCCCTTGTGCCAGTGCAGCTGCTTGGGTGACCATCTGGCTGCAAATAAGCCTTCGGCTTGCTGGGAGGGGAGGGAGCCCAGAAGAGGTGTGATCCTGCGGCACCGGGGTGCTCCCTGCGGTGTCGGCATCGGGGTGCTCCCCGCGGCGTCAGCACCAGCTCACGCCATCAGAGGTGTCTGCTGAGCAATGGCCTCACTCCTCCCGTGGGCATCTGCTGCTGGCGTGGGCTGCCTTCAGGGATAGGCTTTGAGCCCCGGCAGGCACTTGGTCTGATCCAGTTTAGCCACCACATTCCTGTGTGATTCTGTGTTCCTCGGTGTTGGAAATATGGATGAGGCTCCCTTCTACTGTACATCTGCCTCATGTCGACTTTGTGACGGATTGCTTGGCATAATACTCACACAGGTGAGAGCGTGTCGGCAAGGGTCCCATTGTTCTCACATCCCTTGATAGAACTTAAACTAAAAAACCAGATGCCCAGGCTGAACCGAGGCGCAGATGTGTAACGCATCGTCAACCGCAAGCTGCAAGCCAAGATGCTCTTTCTGTATCACCCAGCCCCCACCGCTGTCACACATTTGGAGGAGAAAAAGACGAGCTGAAGGTGGCTGGTTTCAGGCTATTTCTGAACAAAAAGTAGGAGAGGCACTACTCTAACATATTTTAAGTGAAACTGTTTCCGATAGAGTTGTCTGTTTATGATGCTGAAGTGTTTAGGATCCACTTACCAGCCCTGCTCTCAGTGCCCCGGCAATGCAGAAACTCTCCGGTGGCAAAGCAAACACCTGCTTTAAAGGGCTTTGCGTTACCGTAATGTTTAGGTTGTCTTCAAACTTACCCTGCTGCTAAATATGAGACAGTATGATTTTCTTTTTATGCGTCTTTCTTTTCGGCACTGCAATTTCAGCACCAATTTCTGTGATGTCAGACTGATGCCAAGTATGATCTTACCAAGGAAACACCTTTTTAAGTCTTCAGGTTTTTTATTAGATCTCCCAACCAAAATCACAGAAGCAGCCTGTTTAAAGCTGAAGTCCTTTGAAAGCTGCATTCATGTCAATACTGTAACAACAGAACACAGGGAGTAAGTAAGACAGAACACAAAGCATAAGCACAATTGTCTACAAACACTTTTTCCACAAGAACTTAAAAGATCGAGACTGCATCAAATTCATTTATACTGTGTTCTTTTCTTGTTTCAAGGATAAGCATTTTAATTTTCATGTCCCATCTCCTTACTTAACTCCTTATGAATTTAAGAAAATATTTTAAAATCCTTTCTTCGTATGCAGCACCTACTGCAACACAAAGAATTCTTCCCTTTGGCTCCTGGGTTTGGCTCAGACTCTAAATTAGGACCCATCTGCGGTACTAAATGTGGCAGAGTCTGGAATTATGTTTTCAATTTAAAGAGGTATCATATCTCTTGCAGTAAAGACAGATGTTTTAAAAGGTATATGACATTTCATAAAACACATTTTTAGTGGTAACATTTCTCTTTTGCTTGTACCTTTACTTGTATATTTCACTCAGGAGTCTGAGTTTAAAACTTGCACAGTGTCACATCCTGAATTTCTTTTCATTAGTGAACCCGTTGCATATAATTCTGGTTTATTGCTGACAAGCCCCAAATTTATCAAACATGAGTTGAAATCACTAACATGGGAAAGTATGACCAGCTTTAAAACAAAGTAAGTGTAAGCCTACTGTGTTCTGCACTCCTGAAACGTATCTGTCATGTCAGAATTACACAGTAATAGGCACCTCCATTCACTCAGATTCCCAGCATGTCGGTACTGCGGCGGCCTTGGAATTGTGCGTTAATTTGCCCCTTTTACAGCACCATCGTCACCGAAGCGTTCCAGAGCAAACAAAGGAACATCAAATCCCATTTTTTACCATTTCCACTTGACTAGCTCTTAACCCATGGCAATTCATGGAGCTCTCACAAAGACTGGTAAGCAAGGTCAGGCCTTCATCCTGCAGTAAGATTGACCTGTCTGGGTAATTTCTACCTGTACCAAACGACCGGTGAGCCAAGGCAGCTCCGCGGCAGCACAGGGAGGTCCCACAGGGATTTCTTTGCCAGGCGTGCGGCAGCGTTGCGGAGTGCGGTACTGGCTGCCCCCCACGGCAGCCAGGCGATGCTCGGGGTCCTGCGCTCCTGTTCCTCCCGTCTGTGTTTTTGCCGCGTGGGATGATGAGCAGGCAGGGGGGCTGCAAACCTCTGTGCGCGGACCCTGCTCCCTGCCGTACAG
>NW_009620987.1:0-6931 GCF_000690535.1 Cariama cristata | reverse complement strand
GGCTTCTACAGCCCGGGGAGCCTGTACAACCTTCCTGTGCCGTGGAGGAGATGCCTTGATAATGCGACATAGCCCAGACTGCGTTAGAGTCTGTGTGTCACTGGCTACTGATTTTTATTAGGCATTGTGTTGCAGGAAAAAATACTGGTGAAATCAAAGGTGGTTCTTTTCTTGCAGGCATCCTGTAATTAGCTAAAGTTTTCTTTTCTTCATAGAGAGGTCTTGATGCATAAAACAAAAGTTTCCTCTTCCTTGCATGTTGTTGCCAGATGTTTCTGCGAAGCTTAAAAACAACGAAGTTATTTGTGTGTACTTACATATGACTTCACCCCAATGCCCGTCTCAAAGTGCTCCTCCTCCGCCTCAATTAACTCAATCAATTCTCCCCCCATTTCTGAACAGTGCGTTTCCATTGTCTGTTTGCCACAGCGTTTTAGAGTTTTAGCCATTTGTTACAGATCTATGCCCTAGCATTCAGAAAAGCTCAATAGGACCATAACCTCCTCAGATTAATTTCCAGTTGCAGTTGTGATTTCTTTTTTACACAAAACAGCTGCAGAGGAAAGCAGCCCTCGATGCTTTGTCAATACAGACCCAGAGACGCGTGGATTCGGTGCTCAGAATTGTTCTTATGGCTCCAATAAACACCAAGGGCCAAACTCTCCGCTGACAGAACTAGGAGGAGTTGATCTCACATTATGCCCGAAAGAGGTTTAACCCCATGTGGGGCTTTATCAATTGGATACAGGCTTCAGTTTTTTTCAGTTTATGACGAAGTTTGGAGGTGTGTTTTAACCAGGCGCTTGCCATGAGGTCCATTTCATTGTACTGTTACACACGAGGTTTCCCTCCGTACCCTTCTCTTTTAAGATTTTGCTCCATTCAGGCATGAGCCTGAGAAGGGCCAACAGACTTCACCTGCCCTGGTTACAGTTCTGCACCTCTCCACATTGAACGCTTCATGCTGCTACATTGCAATTAGCCATGCCCACGCAGCCTTTCACCGTTCGCTCGTCCTAGCTGGCAGGTTAACATGTTTGCTTGCCTCAAGCTAATCTCAGCTCAGGTAAGCTCATGCACGCCTTGAGAAGCTGGCAGAGCTCAGTGCCCCAAGACATCTCCGTTAAAGGCAGCAAAGGTGGAAGACGGCTGTGGTCTGGGGAAGGATGTGTCAGACTCCAGCTCTGGGAGAGGGAAGAAAAAGGACTCCAGAGTTGGACGTATTCTGTTCTCTAAGAGCTACGTGGAGAATGAAAACTCTGGGAGAGAAGGGGACGAAATAAAGGGATTCAAGATGAAGCAGATGAATTCATGTAAAGAGGAAGGATTCAGGACAGACAATGGCATGGTGGAAGAACCAGAACAGTGGTTCATGTAGAAGTGAAGGACCTGCTGGGAAATCAAAGTACAAAATACATCACAAGAGACGAAGGACTAGCACAGGCAATAAAGACAGGACAAAACATGGAGAAAGTAGGAAAGACACAGAGTTATTAACCTAAAGAGGATGAAGGAGGGCATGGCACAGACCCTCTGCGCCTCGATCTATGACCTACTAACGTTAGTAGCAGAAGCACAACTTGAGTTTGGAGCCAGGAGTCACCTCCGACAAATCAAAACGCAGTCATGAGGATGCTGCTCATCGCATGCTCGCAGGGAAGCGTGCTCCTTCGCCTCTGCAAACAGCAGCTGGGGAACATTGTTTTTCCATTCTGGCTTAGCTGGAAAACTATTGAAAGGCTGCAGTCACTGGCTGAATGACTTTGATGTATATTCAAGAATTAAACAGAATTACTTACAAGCTGATAGGAAACAAAACTGACCTCCTTACAAGACAGCCAAGATCTTAAAAGATTTGTGTTTGTGAAGAGCATCAGACACTGGGCATGTCACTGCCTTTTTGTAGCGAGGCAACAGACTGCAAAGGGAGGAAGAGTTCTTCCTATAAAATTGTATCTTTACATGCACTGTCTTTGATGCACAGCTGCAGAATAAGCATTTCATAGGAAAAGGCAACGCAACCCTTATTTTTGGAAGTACTTCCAAGTAGGCTTAAGGACTTTATGATTTGTTATTTGTGGACTCCACGTAGTATTTATTCCAAAAGTGCAAATTCTTTGTTCTGTATAATTCTGAACAACCATCTTCCAATTCTTGATATCTCTGCAAATATTTATTTAGTAAGATTTTATTTCATTGATGTGACTTTTGGTCACTGGTGCTACCATGACCTTGGTTTGACTAAATTCTTTCCATTCCCCATTGTCTTTGATATGTAGCTCTTGCTCTTCAGCATCTGGATTTTTCCTTTCACTTACCCTTATTAATCGCTTCAGATATCAAAAACATCATTTCTGTCCATCTCAGTACTTTGAGTGAAATACTGGTAAACCAATCCCTTAGCTTGAAAACTCCTCTGTCCTACCAAGGTAAAGCAGACCCAACCAATTGAACCTGATCTCCATTAATTGCTAGCTCCATTTCAGATGCTAATTTCTTGAAGGTTACAGAGAAAGTTGTTGCTATTCTGTTTCACAAGCCCATCACTTCATCTGGAAAGACTTAAATCATTTTTTTTTCTAGCACTAAAAATGATTTAGTACAGATCCACAGTGGCCTATATATGTTTGCCAAGAGGGACCCATGTGTCAGTCCTGTTCTTACTGGGGCTGTCGGCAGTTCGTAGCCAAAGAAACTTCCCTATATGGCAAACATACTTGTGTATGACCATTTTACAGTTCTCTGTTTCCTTGAGTCTAGAGGGGGTTAATTTCTTTCCCAGTGTGACTCCAGACCATTTTTATACCTAGATGCTTCCTGAGGATTACGCTATGCACGCTCACTTCAAAGTCATACGCAGCATGATCTGCTTATCTTCAGGTCCTCCGTATTGTCCATGCTAACCCCCGGACAGACAGATTTATGTCTGCATCTGGCAGCCACGAGAGCTCCCTTCGGTGCTTCAGATGTTTCTTCCTGACATTTGGTTTGGAGCACGGTACACAAATCCGAAGTTGGTTCTCCGTTTCCATGCATTGCCTGATCTTCTCTATGAAAGTCATAATGATATTTTAAGGATTTAATAATGTTCTCCTCTTAGATATATATTTTAATGTCTGTATTTAGTGTTTGTTAAGGTTGAGCTCGTTATCTTTGCAGTATTATTACATTGTGGCACAAGAATGTGCAGTCATTTATACATTTTTCAAATCTACTGTATGACAATTCATACCACTCTTCTCTTCCTGTGGCTCCACAGAGCTACTGGGTAAGCTGGACACTCTCCAGACCTGCAGCCCTACTTGCCGAAATTCTCTTTCAAAATTAGGCACTGATCTACAGCCAAAATTTTCATTGCCAATACAATCCGGTAGCTGAAACTGTACTTCAGTCCTTCTCTTGATCCTGTTTTTTCAGGATATTTATTAGTTCTTCCTCAAATTCAAATTTCTCAGCTTGTGGAAATAATTCTTCTCCCTATTGTCCAAATATATTTTATTCTTTACACAGAATATTAATACGTATGCCATTTGCAGACATTTTGAGATGGACAAAAAACTCCTGTATTTGAAGTCTTTCGTTAATAACCATTCATCTGTAAAATAGCCACAGTATTTTTATGATTATTGTTATAGTGCATAACTTATGTATTTAGAAGAAGAGAACTAGCGGAATTTTTGGAAAACAAAACAAAACAAAACCCCAAAAAATCTCCAAACTTTCACCTCTAAATTTTAAGAAAGAATATACAAATTTTACCAATTTACCATTCTGCTCAGGTTAGTAGAAAATAATTGAAAAATGCTAACATTTTGTGGAAGACATGGTTTTCTTAAGATTTGTATCGAACAGGAGTCAAAGCCATAAAAACTGTTACCCCAAACAAAACTTATTACCCGTGTTGCCACTCTCAGCAGGATGGAGAAATCCTGTGCTGGACTGAGACAGGCTAAGATGAACCCCATATGCTGAGGTTGCAGTAAGAATTTTCTTCATCTTTTTCTTCCCGCTAGCGAGGTTCCTGTGGTAAGAGAGAGAGCAGCTGTGCTACCGCCGGCTGAACGCCGGGCAGGGAGGAGGTACGCCTTCTGATCAGGGTCAAGGTGTCTTGATATCAGGGTTGGGGAATTCATTAACAGAGGATTTTGATGACACTGTGTGTCCCAACAGTGCACTCATTTCTAAAACCCAACAACGTCTTCATTTTCACCTGACCATAAGCATTCATGTATTTTAAATGTGAATATAAAACAAAACAGGTTGAACTCAAGAAACAGAAAACTCATTTTCGGTAACTAAAACACTTTGAAGGTTGATTATGTTCCAAGAAGAGTTGTCAACGATGGCAGTTATTTAAGAAATTCATAGCTTTTTAGGGAACAAAATAATCAGCAGCATAATGCAAGCCACAGACCTTCAGCCAGTTAACTTCATCACCTTCTACACATTTAGCTGAACAGGAACGAAAATCACTTTCATACATTACCAAAGATGGGTTTTATTTAACTCTGACCATCATCATATAAGGCATTGTAAGTTGTTATGTACACGGTAGCATCTTACTGTTGTAAAATGTTAGTCAAAACAGGCAAGCTCACCAAGTTTTTACCTTACATTTATTTTTACAATGTAGGAGTGCCCTAGGGAGCATTTCCGTGTGAAGGAGAACGCAGGGAGGTGGTACGTCCGCGTTGTTCACTCACACAGGGTAACTCAACTCGCACGAGGCCAGGCAGCTCTGCCCGGAGCCAGGAGAGCCGCAGAGCTACGCCTCGGTCACTGCCCTGCCGGATCCTGCGGGCTTTGCGCCCGCTCGCTTTCAGGAGCATTTGTAGCTAAAAGAAGAAAGAATCAGCAATATCCTTTCCCCAGCTTTATATACGAGAAGTGGAAAATATTTGAGGTTTTTAATCTGCTCAGTTCAATACAAAACATTTAAAAGGGAACAAATCTAAAAGACAGAATTCATGTGTATTCTAGCAACTTGAAGACAATGAACAAATATAACTTTGTCTTTGAATGTGACCGGTGCTATACGGTTTACCAACAAATCGTGAGGTTTACCAACAATGACCTTGCCATGAATGCTGCTGTGCTTAGCAACAAGTGAAAAACATCCTTCAGGAGAGAAAGAACGTGAATCGTTCTGCCCTGGCCAGATCCCGCTTCAGCACATACAGCACTCTGGCCTGCCTCGGTATTCCCAGCGTGAAAAGCCGGTAGGATGTCCTCTGCTCGCTGTTTTGCGCTGTTGTACGGTGTCCCTGGCTGATTCTGGTGAATAAATTCTGCATAGCAACCTAAAACAGGGTCTTTTCGGATATTAAGATATGGAGAAGGAACTGTGCAAAACCAGCATCTGAGCGTGTGTTTATAAACACATGCTCTCATCTAAATATCTTAGAAATAAACAGCTTTGTCATCCAGGTTCCCTCAAACTACAGAAGCGGAGCCAACACCCGGCGGTGTTGCAGCTCTCCTCTGCAGGCTGGTGTTCCCCCACACATAAAGTCTATTATCTGAGTTTACCAAATTTCAGTGGTAGGAGGGCTCCCCAAATGCACAACCGTTTCTGTGGCAGAATATTCACAGAGCAATAAAGTGAAGTAAATTTTTCAGGTATAGTCCCAGAAGCACATTAGGATTTCGTGCTTCGAGAGACATTCCTGCCTTATATTTAACACGGAGGACCTCTGCAACATCCCTGTACGTGGTCACAAACATCTCACAGTATTTGTGAATAGTCTGACTTCTGCTATTCTATTTCCCCTCTGTGGGAAGAAGCGTTTCCTGTTCGCTGAAAGTCATTGCATCACTCAAAAAAGCAGCAGAAGAGAGTTTGGAGTGCTATTTTAAATACAACTTTCAAAAATGCATTAGATTGAGGGAGACTGCAGAGGAATATCTAGAATTTTTAGAACCATTTTCCATAATTTGTGAAACATAAATGAATATTAAGCTAACGTTGCATGCATTTATTTTGCATTTTTAAAGTAAATCAGTATCTTCCAAAAGTCAATGTGGCATGTAAAAAACTTATACCTTAAAAAAAAAAAAATGAGGGCAGATTAATCGTGCTTTAAAATCTGTGCTTTTACTTGGCCTTTTCTTGTAGAAGAATCCCCAAATCTGCACTTGAACAGCTGGAAAGACAAAAACACCTTTCATTGACGTAACCTATATTATGTAAAGTACTTTACGGGGTTATTCATCTCTAGATACTAACTGCTTGTCAGCACAGTCCCAGTGCAAGCATTATCTGGTCGTTATCTCTAAGTTCATTTAATTGTCCCAAACCGGAACGATGGCTATCTTCACAAACGGACAGTCGCCGTTTCTCTTCCCCCCATCACCTGGATTTCCCTCAGTTCCAGGGAAACCCAAACCCACGAAGATCTCTTGTTCCACGCCGAAAGGGCCACCGCTTCCCCCTCGGCTCTTTCCCCACTTCTCCAAGGCAGCAGAGTTTTCTACTTTGCTGTTTTACTTCACTGGTATTTTTAACTCCTGGTCTGCTTCCGCGCTGACAAATTCTGGTCTTTTCTTGCCCAGCGACGCGTCACACAGGAGCAGCTGGCGAAGCAGGGCTGTCCCAGGCGCGGCACACCGAGCTGCTGGGGATGTCCCACCATCACCGCTTCGTCCTTTGATGCTTCTGCAGTCTAAACCCAACTTCAGACCACCACGCTACCCGGTTGCGCTTTTTTCTTTAAAAAACGCCAAAATCTGTTAACTTCTCAGTGAAAAACTGCCATAATTTGTGGCGTTTGCTCACATTTCCCAACAAAAACATCTATGCTTCCAGCGCTTGCCAGAGGACAAGGGTGTGTCTCTCCGCCTGCCCCCTCGGCGTCCCTTCTCGTTCCCTCAGCGACTTTGAGGGTTGTTTTCGTGTCTCTTTTCCCGGATTTGCCCCCAAGCCGTCCGTCCC
>NW_009620986.1:13331-19113 GCF_000690535.1 Cariama cristata | reverse complement strand
CCCAAGCCATGAGCTGCTAAAGTGTAGGAAGGAGGGAGAAGGAAAAGGAGATATAGCTACAAATGAAACCCAAGCAAATGATAAAAAATGGTTGGGGTGTAACTGTATATTTTCCCTTAACCCTCTTCCACTGCTACAATCTAAGACCAGAGGCTTCCTTGTGAAACAGCTCCTCACCCATGGGAACCTCAGCTTCTAGTAACCTGTGAGCTACTCCATACAGGTGAGGAGGAATATCCTGATTTAACCTAACAGGCAGATAATCATGTGGTTTCATTTCTTTTACATCACTCACACTTTTTGAGCTGTATTGTATAATGTGAATTTGATAAATAAACACACATCTGTTTTTACCTTTACCTCACTTAAGGAGAATTTCAAGGCAATTTAAAGGAACGCCTGGGAAGGGAGGTAGCAGACAGGATCTCAACACACTTCCCAGGGTATTTCAGGAAGGTCGTTCCTAGCATGAGCCAGTGCAAAGCTGCTCACTGGCAACCATGACTAGGGAAGTCCTATGGCATTCAAAATACCTGGGAAAACACCTGCATTTCCAGAGAGTAAAACAGGCAACACATTCTTGTATGAACAGTAACAGCATATAAATTCAGAGGAGTGAGTCATTCCTCAGTCCATTACTTACCAAACAGATTAGTCTGGATTTATGATGGAGTTCTTGTTCCAGCTATAACATATAACCCTGACATTACAATATAAACCTGTAGTAACTTAAAATTTGAGTTTCTACAGCACGTGTATCTTCCTCACCTTTGTTCATCTACTTAACGTCCACGACACTTCATCTCTTTTATCAGTGTCTGTCTCTCCCACTTCTGTACTCCTGCTTCTCCTCCCTGTACATTTTGTTTCTTGTAATGATTTCAGTGGTTTACTTGCTTTTCAGCACTATGTGATTAACTAGAAAGTAATTTCTTTTCTTTATCTGTGCCTATTTGAAAGCTCCAGAATAACAACTGCACTTAGAGCTGAGGAATGGACCATGCTCTGGCCGAGTGACCGGTGGGATGTGAACCATGCGTCAGG
This sequence comes from Cariama cristata, assembly GCF_000690535.1. NCBI lineage: Eukaryota > Metazoa > Chordata > Aves > Cariamiformes > Cariamidae > Cariama > Cariama cristata. Next base: position 18,069 of record NW_009620986.1, on the reverse strand, counting down.
ATGCGGACACAGAGGTCTCTGCCAAGCACAGCCCAGGAGCACAACTCCAGAGCCATAAAGCTTTCTGGAATTAGCTGCTTACAAACATGCTTTCAAGAAGTTTAAAAGAAAAATAAAAACTGCAGTCCTTTTGTTTTCACTAAAATATTTTATTCTGTTATTCAGAAGTAATCACCCTTAGGCTCCAGCCCCATCTCTGGAGGCTGCCGGTGGGTGTACTTTTCCCTATCTTCTACATACATGACACAGTGGACTGTTCATACTGATATCTGGCTTTCTGGCTTGGTAAGTGAAGAACAATAATACAGGAGAGAGAACTAAAGCTCTTACAAACTAGGAAAGGGATGACCAAAGTAAGGTTACATCCAGCTACAGGGGAGGCTTTGCTCTCTGCAGTTGATCTCCTTCCATTTTTAAATGAAATCCTGAACATGAGATCCTACTTGCAATACATGAAATACTACTCGTAATACCACTGGAAAAGTAAGTGGGGTTTGAAGGCTGAGAACACGTGGAAGAGCAGCGTCCTGCGGTTGCAAGAAGGGCTCTACCATTCCCCGTTCTTCACTCTCCATTCTTTTTTTTGTTTCCTTCTTGAAATCAAGGCCACTTCTGCCTTTGGTTGTTCAAGGCTGGGAAGCTTGTGTTCAAACATAAGTCAGGGAAAAATCGTAACAAATTTAAAAGATAAATCTTATTGGCATTAAAAGCAAGTAAAATCTCTGCATCTCAAAAAAAATTTATTTCTGTAAATTCTGATGTAATGTCATTAAAAATATTGATTGCCCATGGCAACTAATAAAGATCAGTTTGCTACATACTCCTTTCTTCCAACAACTCCTGAGACACTCAGTTGGGTCAATGACAAGCTACCTTCAGCATCCAGATTTTGCAAATTCAAGTAGCTTTAAAAAGCTGTATTTTTCTCAGCATTTGAAAAACGTGAATTTCAAATAATAACCACCACTTTAACAGCAAAGATGTTGAAGTTCAGTCATTTTCTTTGGCAGGCTCATTACAACTGGGCACACATTCATGGAAGGTGCGCTCTCAACTTTGGTTGCAAGTCTGAGTCAACTGTCTTGATCAATTGGTCCTTTAAGATTAACATTATTGAATTAGTCAAGTACTAAAAATCAGAGCGAGATGAAAAGAGTAAAGAACCAGGTGGAAAGGCACCAGTGACCTTGAGAAAATGCAGAATGAAATGCATCCAGGGAAAAAGCCTTCTGATATGGGAAATTAGCTTAAAGGCATATAGGCAGCTGTAAGTAGCAGAGTAACAAATAATAAACACCTAAGATAGAATATAACATTTACAGAGCTGTAAAAATACTTAGTTTGAGAGGTTTTTTATTATTATTAAACCATGCAGTCATAGCACAGAACTAATTGAACTCCAAAGAATTAAATTATAATAGAAGACAATTAGAAGAACAAACTTTTCAAGCAGACAATTCAATCGGGTTACCAATATTACAGTTCCAAGAGACAAATTTAGACCCTTCCATCTCAAGATAGAAGTACGGTTAATGAGGGGAATAGCTGATGACTTTTCACACACTAATGACATAGGTTTGAATTTCGTGCATCAGTTGACTCACTCTGTCAAGAAACACTGATGCACCTTCAGCACCTCGTCCAGGTCATGATCCAGGGACAATCCTAATCCTAAAAGTCTTTCCACGGCAAAGCACTGTATATAGGCATTAAGTACAGCACATCCACACCAGTATTTGAGTAAACGCGGCTCATCTTACAGACGTGGGCATTATGCAGACATTGACAGGTAAAGTACACTTATGGTTTAGAGCTTTGTCCATGAGGAATCATGGTGAGTAGGTCTTTGTGTCCCTTCCAGCACATCACATGCTGAAGTTGACTCCTGCAGAGTTAGAAACAAGTCTTCAGTAACTGCAATGGAATTTCAATATATATTTAAAAAAAAAAAATGTCCTTTCATCTCAATTAAAAATAACATCCAGTCACATGTTTCTGCTCATGAAGGAACACTGGGAAACCTGATAAATATTACATGGTAGTTACTCTGGTGTCCCAGTTCTGACGTTCAATGCCACAGGAGATGTACCTTTTTTTTTTTTTTTTTTACTATTTGTAAAATCCTCAAGGAAGCCATGAATCACCTCTACGTAAACAGGGTGTGGTGAATTCTTTCCGTTTCAGAGGGAGTTTTTTTATACGATATTGAAAAGGTAACCAGGGGAATACAGCACCATTTGTCACCCTTTTTATTCTATTTAGAAGTTCTCAATAAACTGCTCTTTTTAACTGAAGTCCTGGCCACAAGGCCGTTTGATTTCATCAGGACTAAATGGAACGCTATATATAAACTGCTTCATCTGTTTTTCTAAAGAGGTCTGCCTGTGGCCGCCCTGGAAGCGGACATAGTGAATGCCATCAGCAAAAGAGATTAAAACATCCCACATGACAGCTTGAGAAGCAAGGCTTCAAAAAAAATAATTTAAGGATGACAAGATCACTGCACAGGCCTGCTGCAGCCTTATCGCTCTTTCAAAGGCTTTACGTAAAGGGCTTATGGCTTAAAAAAATATTATGGCACACATAAATAAATGACACCTCTTCATTTGCAAACAGTACCAATGCCTACAGTTCTATGTAGTAGTATAGTAATCAAAATGAAAACATACTCCTAGTCACTAGTAATAAAACGGACCAAAGCCCATAGGGACACACGGTTGTACCTGGGTCCCCCAAGGCAGCCCCTTCCACTAACATTAGGAAAATCAAAGGACTGCAGAATTGACAACTGCCCATCTGCTTTCTGTGACTGAATACTACGTTTAGTATCTGTAAGGAATACCAAAGGCACCATTACATGAAAATAAACAGTACTAATGACTGTAGCTCAGTACTGTACTTAAACCCAAACACAAATTGTGTTTGCTGTTGTTAACACTGAAGTACGCGCTTAAATGCTTCCATGGAGTGTGGATGATAAAACTTCGTTCTTCATCTCACTTTCTGTCCCATATTCAATATTTTATACCACATACTGTGCTATTTGGAGTCAGAGGAGTTGTGGAGTCACAATTCTTGGAGATACTCAAAACCCAACTAGACTCAGCCCTGGTCTGGTCCAGCTTTGGGCACAGGGCTTGGACTAAACAATCTCCAGAGGTCTGTTTAAACCTCGATCATTCTGTGATTCTGTAGAGTTACAGATTTGGGTAAACTCAGTAGAATGAGGCTTTATCCCATACAAATATTGGTGTTAGAGTGGAGGGGTTTGTTTGGTTTGGGGTTTTTTTCAGAAATATAAACGGACACAAAGAAAACCACTATGACCACTCTGCCCCATTATAAGCATATACATAACGACACATTTCATGTCCATGCACACAAATATGAAGTGGTTTAATTTTGGCACGGTTACCATCATTTGGTGGGGTTTTCTTCATGGTTAAAATATCCCATGCATTTTTATATCACAACTGCCAAGTCTTCTATACCACTATAAAAGATATACCTATATATGAGCAACCAGACACTGAAAAGATCTTTTTTTTTTCCCAGTGTATAAAACTCTTCATTATTTATTTCTGATAAGCTGCAGTCAAATACAAGTTATACAATATTCCACAGAAAATCCTTCTTTCTTAATGTTTCAGGCAATTTCTACTTTTCATGAAAGTTTGAAAAAGCACCAATGACACGGTTCTCTAATGCAATCAACAAGCAAAGGCAGGACAAACGCGATTACGTATCTCTAAAAACATTCTTAAATATATTGGAAGGAGAGGAGCTTTAAACATCTTTTACAATGGGGTACCTTCAGAATATACACGTGACAAAAAATAGTGATACTCTGCTCTCTTCTCTCCTATGCTATCTTCAAAAATAAGGTCCAGTTGAGGTCAATAGCTTGCTCAGAAAAAGCCTAGTTACAGAACAGCCTTTAACACGACTGTTACCAAACCACCTAATGCAGATGCAGCTGTAGAAGCGTTATCGTAGTCTTAACCAAACACTTTCTGAGCCAAGATGACGAAGCTCACATCAGACATATACCACATTAAGGTGTTGACATGGCCCAAAGGGCACCAGAGCACTTTTTTTCCTCTTTCTTCCAATTCCTGATGTGTAAGATCGGGAAGCCAAAGGGGCAGAAGGGCATTTCTGACCTTGTGTTGCCCTAACCTCTTCTCCTCTTATCATTCATGTCAGCCACACACCAGCGCATCAACCACCTATACCCATCATATGCATTACTCAGGGGCTGTTGTCAACTCCTGTGCACACCAGTGTCAAGCCTGTAACTTCAGTGGCTGTGCACGGTCCACACTAGCAACGTATTCCTACAGCAATGGCTTAATATGGTCATATTCTACATTCTAAATGTAATATTATAAAGCCTAAACATCTAACACTTAACAGAAATCTCAGAAAATACTGATTTTTCAAACCTCCGCTGCAAGAAGAAATTTTTAACAATGCTGTTCCTCATCAGACCCTTAGGTCCCAGGGGGCATTATGTCCCCTTAGATCTGAACGACACTGCTGAGGCCAATCCAACTGTGCACTACTCCTGAAAGGAATGGCTCCTGTCCAACCTCCTCTCCTAGCACTCGCATAACCCCTACTTCAGGGGCTGTGCTGGCAGGAAACTACGAGAAATAAAAAATAAATAAATAAAAAAAAACCCCAAACCAAACCAAAACCAACCAACCAAAAATAAACCACAAAAAAAAAAGAGAAA
>NW_009620986.1:0-13300 GCF_000690535.1 Cariama cristata | reverse complement strand
GTGTCCTGCTTTTTTGGCAGTAACCAGTCACTAGATTGGCATCACTGTACTGTAGACCATATCTTGTCTTATAGTCATGATGTCATCACCACTCTTGCCTACACCTCTTCAATCAGGCCTTGGAATTACATGGCTGAGAATATAAATACTAAAAGATTATAAAATTATGTATCTACCTCTTAAGATGAATTTTCCTGAAAGCATTTTCTCACCAATTAATGCTGGATGTATGTTTTATTTTGTCATACTTTGTCCTCAAGTTTTTTATTTCCTCATCTACATACACTAGAGAAGATCTATCACAGCTTAAATTCAGGCAAGAAAATCAGTAGGAGGAGATGTGCGATAGTGGTGATAATTATGGCCTAAACTACAGTTGATCTATCAAGCTCCTAATAACAGATAATCCCTGTCTGAGCTCATTAATACAATAATTGAAAGATGCCCCAAGGTCAAGAGTATCGAAGATACGATCGAATGTTTACAACGGTCCTTTCTAACCTCAAATGCCTGTGCACCTCTGGCCAAGAAACAGCCCAAGAGAAAACATAACCTGAAATTCACAGTTCCTGCCTGGTGACTTCATGACCGTAGAGAGGGAGGAGGGAAGTTGTGTTGAATACAGAACTGTCTCGGCTCATGTTCCCAGCCCATCGATGCAACCACCTTCACCACCGACAAGTCTCTACCATCAGCAGGGAGCTCAGGGCTGTGTCCAGTTGGGTTTTGAATATCTGCAAGGATGGAGACGCCACCACCTCTCTGGGCAACATCTTCCAGCATTTGACCACCCAGACCACAGTGGAAACACAAAATTGTGCTGCAGTATCCAGAGGGCTAATTTTGTAGTGAGGAGGAACGGTATGCACTGATGGCAGAGTTATTAAACAGCAGTAGGTGGATATGTTCGTTAAAAATGTTATTCCAAGCTTTGATGGTCTTCAAATACTCTGCACACACTCTGTTGCTTTTTATGTGCCACGCATTTCATCCTGCAAATAGTTTGGCATATTTTAGCTTTAAGCCTCTGAAGTCTCACTGAAATAAAAGCTACACATAAAGTGTTTCCACAAGCTAATTATCTTCCTGCTTATCTTTTCTTGTCATCATCACTCCTAAATTATTTTACAAAAATCTTTACATACTATAGAAAAGCATAATACAGAAAAATGTTGAAGTACATCCAGCTTTTTTACTCGAATCATGTTTTTTCTGTTACCCTTCTGAACAGTAGATATTAACTAGTTTCTATTTTCAGTTCTAAATTTGGAAGGCAGGAAAGAATATAAATATATTTGTTTTTACCTTTGCTGCTGCTCATCGTTATGCTGAGGCATATTGCTATTTGCAAGGAGGGAAAAGAAAAGATGAAATTAAGTGGGAGATAAGTCACACAAATGGAAGAGATAACAGACCATGAAGCGCACTTGCCAAAACCCCAACTATATACATAGCACGCTTTCCTCCTTTGGGACAGTTTTTTTCAGATGACCTTTCTCAATTTTATACCGAGTGCTACAGATCAATAGCCACTTTTAACAGAGAGAGATCAGCAAAAGACGGGGGCTATGCAAAAAGCATCGTATCTACAGACTGACTATTGCAACTACTGCATGGGAAGTTATAAAAAATTCTACTCATTAAAGAGATTAAGCGTGGTTAAAAGTAAAAAAGGTTGACTACAATTTTAAGCTAAGGTATAACAATGCAAGTATTAGGATATGTCAACCCCCTAAAGTTCTTATCATTTGCCTAATTACGTATTTTTTAGCATTCTGTGCTGCAAGACAAAACAGTATTGTCCAATGCACCCAGAAAATATTGCAACTATCTCTCTCAAAATTTCATTTCAGAACATCAGCTTCAACCTATAAAAAGTTACATAAATTCAGAAAAAAAATTGCAGGTTTGGCTAAAATCTTAGAAAAAAAGAGACTCTGCCTTAGAGGGTTTTTTTGTGTGTGTTTTGTTTGGGTTTGGGGTTTTTTTGGGTTTTCCCTTCTTGCTGCTCTTTCTTTCCCTCAATTTTCTGCAGAAAAAAACCCTGTATCCAAGTCAGGGGAAAAATCCTTCCACCTAAATATTTTCATTCATTTGGGTAATGTTTATTCACAGGTAATCAGCAATGTTGAGTAGCAAAAATGCAGGCATTTACCACTTGATTTTCTAGGCACTGAAATTTCCTAGCAAATGAAAGTCTTCATATGGTTAAAGTCCTACAGGAGCATTAGCCTCAGTAACGGCAGGCGCAGTGCTTTGCTCTCCCAAGGCAGTCAGCTTGGTTTTTTTCAAATGCAGTTTTTTTCAGATGATGGCTAACGTCTACATCATGATTTAGCTACACAGCACTAACCCATGCGTATCTGTCTGGATCAATTCCAAGAACGTTTTTCATCCCTTACTGTTCTGTATTAACAGATCTTAAGGATCAAATTCAGGGAAAAAGATAGTACATTTGCATACAAATGAGCAGTACTCTAATCCGGTAGCTTCATTCTCTGTCTCCTCTGGATAATCCAGATGCTATTTCTATTTCTGCAGCAGATTATCTGTGTCTTTCAAATAGGCAGATATACTGAAGGTCTGCCCAGGTGCTTGCCTAACCGATTCTATCCACTGGACAATCGGTATTTTAGCGCAGCTGGAGACTGTGTCTTTAAAAGTAAGAAATGAGGCTGGTAACGAAGTGAGACAAAATCTGAATTGCAAATTTATGAATTGTAGATTATAAGAAAGGGCTAATAATCAGAAAATGAAATATTTACTAACATGTTTCGACTCAGCAGGTGCTAACCATAGTTAGCATTTCAAGATTTGTCTATAACACCACAATTATGGGGTGGGGGAGAGTACCTGTATCTGTATCTATAGCTATCTTCAAGTACAAACTTCAAGTTCTGATCTTCCTGGTACTGCAGAAACACCAACTACCATTTTTATACGCTGTAAGGCTTTCCAATTAAATCAAAGATTCGATCACATTCACCTATGACTAATACTGTATATACCAACATCAGCACGTGCAATACTTGCACAAAATGCAGAACTCGGAGGTAAGCCTAGATATAAATTAAATTAAAAACAGGTTACTGAAATGCTGAATGTCTTGTTTTAAACCATTCCTGTGCCCCAAGGGATCCCAGTGCCAGACTCTCTCACATACTGTAAAAGCTCCCTGAAATCTCATGCATCATTCAAAAATTCTGCCTATTTATCTGTTTAAGGATTAATGGCCATGTCATCTTCCCCCACTCTTTCTAAATTAACAGGGACTGATGACTTTTGCTCTGTAGCAGAAAATTCCATTAAGAACCATCCGGCAAAGTGACAGCCACATCCCAGAGCACCTGAAGCACCAGTGATGCAATCTGCCCTTAGGAAAGACGACGGCCCCTTTCTTTCAAAGCAACCACCATCCTCCATAAGGGAAAAAATATACCACAAGGAAAGGCTTTGCTAATCAACCTGTAAGGCTTTCTTTTTGTTCTCTGGCTATAAACCAGGGGTGGGGGAATGGAAAGAAACTACAGATTTCTATGTGTTTTAATTAATCAGCCTGATCTGAACTGGAACACAATACTATTATTCACAGTCACAACTTTCTGATCACTAAAGAGCATCACAGTTCATGCATTTTAACTATGTATTTCTGAGCTTAGAAGAAAGCCAAATACATGCAATTTAACATTAACTCCAGCACTTCTAGTGTTTGGGGGTTTCTCTCTTTAACGCCAGGCTATATTTTTCCCAGTCTTTACAACATTTCTGTAAATTCACCTAAATGAATTGTGTACATTCTGAACATGATTTCCATCTTAATGAGGGCTTACACTGGGAATATATGGTTGAAAAATTAACACCCTCATAAATTTAACTTTTGTTCTGGTGAGTTCGTATGGTAAGAATTTCCTGATTAAAGTCTCCAGCAGTCTGTGGGGTCTTACGCTAAGTACCACCCTCAAGAGCTCTCTTACTTGTCTTAAGGTTTGAGATAAATAGGGAATGGAGCTTATTATTTCTGCCACTAAGCATGATAGTGCTCTAAGGTTTCAGCTAAGACAAGGATCCCACAGTGCTAGATTTTGTGCAAATACGCTCTAATAAAAAATCCCCAAAGTTTCAAATCTACGTATGAACAACAGGGTGCTAAAAGGGAATTAATATTACTCATATTTTACAAAGGGAAAACCAAACTAGGAAAAAAGACTAAATGACTGGCCAAAACAGTCACTTACAAAAGACTGAACAGTTGGAGCTGGCACTGAATCACCAGCTATTGCTTACTGAAAGACTGTCCTCCTCCTCTGCGAGCTTTTATAGATAATGCTGAGGAATACTCCAGAGATGCTGAGAGCTTGTGGTCACCCACTACATGGGGAGAAGCTTTCTCGGTCATAAAGGAGCAAGCTTTCAAAGGGAGTAAAACGACCCAAACCTTTTATCCACACATAAACCTAGCTGCAGGTGAAAAGAGCAGACACAATTCACTGCAAGGAAGTGACTGAGAAAATGTCTCATTTAATCACAAAAAGAAAGATCAAGATCAAGACTGGAGAACAAAAAAAAGCCTCTCCATTCTCTCTATAAGCCAACCTGCTCGGCTGAGCTGACACCAACGATGCAGCTCAGATGAGAGCATTCAAATCCAACAGCAGTTGACTCTGAACCTTACATTTAGCACAGCCATTAAATAACCAATATCTAATGCATTTATTTTTTTGGTTTTAGAAGAACTCCTCAGCTGCCCAGCCAGCTATTTTGCTGCCACATCTCAGAAATGATGCCACTGGCCCTAAGGAAGCCCTAACGGATGGGAGCCCAATCTATTCTAGGCTTACATGGGCTTCAATTAACAATTTTACTATCTCCCTTGGCAATTTAGTTTATTGGCTAACTGCTCTTGCATTTTTAATCCACACACCCTTAAGGTTCATTTTTCCAGGCTGCAGTAACCTAGGTTCCTTATTTCTTTTACCCTGAACAGCTGGAGCGAGCAAGACTCCAACTTCCATAAAACTGCTTTCCACACACAGCCTTCCTTCAGTTCCTTTCCTCCTTCTCTCTAAAACATATGACAGTTTTGCATTTCTCCTTTCCTCTTCAAATGGCATTCAGAACTAAACACAGGCTATGTTAAAACCCAATCCTTGCCACATAAAACCCACACGATGCGCTTAGCAGATTAATCTTTACAGTGCGTGAGACTGAAGTGCCCACAAACCGCTAAGCATGACCCGAAGAGAGAAAGAAACAATGAATAGCTCACACAGACAATAATCCTAGCAAGTAAAACTGACAGCAACCTCAGAAAGGGAAGAAACGGCACTAATTCCTCTACAGAACTAGTTTTGTGTGGGCTCAACCAGCTCAGTCGACCCTCCCTGGAGCTGCCAAGCACCATATCTGATGCCGAGGAACTGGTGGGAGCACAACTGCCTCCCTGCCCCTTCAGATCATCTCAGCTTTCATGTCCAAGATCAGCATTAGTCAACGACTTCAGCCACTAAGACTAAGTTCAATGAGCTAATGCTAATTATCTAATATTTGCTGCAGGCTACGAGCACGCACACAGAAAATGACCGTAAATTGCAGCGATGCACGACAACTCTTTATCTTCCCTAATCTGCTCTTGTGTCGGAGCCTGTGTAAACACTCAACACGTTACCGCATTTCGGGAATACAGCCCCAGCCCAGTAACTGGCTCCAGGAAAAAGGTCATTGCATGTATCTTCAAAATGCGGTCAACTGTGGGATTAAAGCCTATTATTACCTGTTACCAGTGCAATTCTAACCCTTTAACACCTACTCAGGTTGATTCTTCACCACTAGCCTGTACTGACTTCTTTTTAATTTCTCTTTCTGTAAATATAATGCAGAATAGAAAGCACATTTTTTTTTCTTATTTTTCAGCACCTTCCAGTTTGATATGTGAAATGGGCATGGTTCTTTATAGCTGCAAATGTCCTGACATGTATTTCTGTGCTTATGTGCTACAACTCTACTAAAGAGCTTTTACGCCTTCTTAACAAACCCCTTACTGCATGCCAATCAGGGATTTAAACATCAATTTTTTAAACAATTTGCCAGGAATCCTACAATATCATAGACAACTGGTACTGACTTTAGCACTTAATGTGGGTTGGCACTTCTCCTGTCTAGACTTCTTGAGGTCTTTGTACTTTTCAGCACCAACTACTACCACAAGCGATAACACCAAGCTGGTTTTGGAGGCTCCCACAGTAAATGCAAGCAGACCAGGTATTCTGTAGTACGAAAGAGAGGAAACCTCACTATGTGGTTGTGTAATTTAAAGACTCGTTCCTGACGCTTGTGCATAAAGTAGAGAACTTGTGTCACGCAGCCAAATTTAATTCAGGAATTTTGTGACATTCGTGCACTCAGTATTTCATCTGCCATAGTGTTCTTTCACAATTTTTAAAATATATTGTACCCACTCATTTCAACACTAGAACAGGTGCAACATGCCAAGCAACAGCCTAGTACAATCCCATTTTAGATAAAATGAAAGCATTTCATGAGTGAGAAGACGGCTTACCAGCACAGATGCTTTCAACTTCAATACACCAAACCATCTGGGCATTGGACTTTCCTCTCAGTTAGAATAAAAGGTAATCAAGACACAAAAAAGCAGCTCATTCCAGAGCTGCTTCTTCAGTACTAATAAAATTAGTGACAATTGCCATCTGTCATTAATATGCTGTGTGCAATAAAAGAGCATATAACAACTACATTTCTTTTATTACTAGCTCATCTTCCTGAAGAAAAAAAAATATCTAAAAGACAACAATTATTACACAGAGTAATTTTTAAGGACATGCATTTTGTCACAAATACATTATCTACTTTCAAACTAAACCCATGACTGATTCTGTTGTAATCAGAATTTTTATCTTTTTCAGGGGACTCAAGATTTGACCCCAAAATTTGTGGCTCACCCTCAAAGCTCCAGGAGAGCTGACAGACTTCGTGTGCTTCTCAAGTCAACTCTTGTGCCTTGCTTGGGCACTGAATGTCAAGAAATATAGAAGAAAATAAATAAGGCGATTCTTTCTCTTATCCATGGTAACTATCACCGCACAGACTGTGCAGAAGCAGACAGTTTAGCACGATCCAAAAGGAGACGTGGACAGTTAACCTGATTTATGGAAGTACTGAGCAGCCTTCAATGCAAGTGGCTTCACTGATATTGCTCCGCAGTTTTTCCGAGAGCAAAATTTGGCTTTCTTTCTCAGAATCTGCCTGCCTGGGACTGCAGGAGCAGGGACTGCTACAGAGCCGCACTCTCAGCCCAGCCCTCGATTCGGTTGCCGCTCTTCTGCCTGAATATGAACCAGTGGTGACAAGTTCTGAAGTAAGTCCTATCCCAATGCTACAGCAAGAAAGAAAAAAGAACCACAACCAATCCGTAAGAGACAGTAATTGCATAGAAATGCTGTCAAGTTAACACTTCAAAATTAATAACTTATTTTACACTATTAAAATGTATAGTAGTACTGTTGCCCTACAGGCAGAATACAAATCAGGTTTAAGTAGGATGAGCAAAAGCTAAATAGATTTTCACTGAGCTCCTCACAAATGAGTTCATTGCTTAGATTTAATTATTTTCTTCCTTTACAAAGTGCCCTAAAACCTAAAAATATCATACGCGACAATCTCTGTACCTGTTCTGAGCTCTAAAAAATAGGCAATGTATAAAACAAACCAACCAACTCACCCAAGCGTATACTTCCAAGAATAGCCATTATGCAGACAAGTTTTTTTCTTTTTTATAATCCAACCTGAATGCATTAATTTTCTAGGAACTTAGGATAACCTCAGTGATTTTCACACTGTATGTTTAAAAGGTATAACTCAGCTGCATTGCACTTGTATTTTCATCTCTCCACAGTCTGTATACAAGCCGAAAAATGACAGTATGTGTTGAGATGTCTTCTCACGTAAAGGACTGATTTGGGGCACTTTCAGTTGCAATTCAGCAATCGCATTAAACACTACTTCATTTTCCCTTTCCCCAAAGGAAAAGACTGAAATAATTGATTCTGTGAAATTTCTGCGGTCTTTCATTAGAACAATGACAGACACTTAAAAAGACTTCTGACAGTACAAGAAAGACAATACTGGGAGAGGAGCATCTGGTTATCTTCGTGCACAGCTACGAGCAGACTGCCTTCGGGTCCCATTAACTCCTACCAATTAATCCGTCTTAAGTAGCCCCCTGCATTTCTCTTGACAGCTAGATGTGAGAGGGTCAGTATTCCTGTAGTACCCTGACGCAATTACAGATTATCGATAATGTTGTCACTGGATATTTACTTTGGGGTAAGAAAAAATAATGCAAGGGCTTATAATTTTCTTTTTCTCAATGGAACAGAAACTTGCAGCATCTGAGACAAAAGGAATGTACCTTTTTCAACTGCAAGAGAAGATTATTATCTGATAAAAGTTGCATGACCAATTTTCCAAGTTACTGAATTTCGCACTGAGCTTGGTATTACAGTTTGTGACCTCCTGGTGGCCAGACTAGATGATGCACTGGTCCCCTGTTTCCTTGGGCTCTTACGGAGTTGAAGAGTTTCATTCTTTTAAGTCATAATGTAGACACTGACATGAGGACTAAAAGAACTTCTCATCATTGTTTGCACTGACATGCAAATAGTTGGAAATAAATACTAGTACAAAATTAATTTTGTTTTGATGTAAATGAAATAATCTGCAAAGTACATCTACATTCTTTCTCTAGGAGATCACACAAGTCCATTGCCTTCTGGAGCTTTCACTCTTTCATTTTTATTTTAAAGTAAGATTGTTCAAATAAGTTCTTTAATATTTGCAGAAAACCAAAGTTGCTGATTTCTTTGTTTCCTACTGGACTCCTAGAAGAGAACGTTGAAAAGTAAAGCTCTACAAATAGTGACAGAATTGAACAGCACTGGCCATCACAGATCTTCCAAGAAAATTCAAATCACTTAATGTTAAAATAAGCCCCTTAACCACCAAAGAGCTTGGACTCCTAACTAGATGTTTTGCAGTTCCAAGTCGTCAACCAAAAAAAAAGAAAACCCTTAACTTTCGAAACAATTGAGCAGAGGCTCCCAAACGCATGGAAAATGTGACTACCAAAAGACAATTCAGATGAAAAACAAGCTACTCTTCTCCAGTGAACTAAAGAAAGTAAATCATTATAAATAGGTCATAACAAAAATAGATTCTGCCTATAAAAAGAAACATCCAGCCCTAGCCATGAGCTAATCTATTTACTCACTACTGGGAATTCCTGGAAGACATGTGCTGAAAAGAAAGGCCATTCCCTGCTTTGGTGCAAACATCGCTTCTCAACACCATCAAATGGGAGGAAGGACAAAGAGAAAGAGGGTCTTGCCAGACATTTTCTCTCTCATTATAACAGTGAGAGCTTCTGCTTTGATCGCCCTTTGTCCTCTGCTCTGTTCTTCCATCTCATTTCTTTCACCACGCTCGAACACCGCCGCAATTGCAGGGCAGCCAGAGACAGCATCCTGCACGCTCCCTGTCAAGTCACGGCACTTAAGGACATGGTGCTTCCTACCAGACTTCCTAAGTGAAGTTCCTGCTGTTAATAGCTTCTGCTAATGGACATTATTATTATCACCATTTTTATTTTTCCCCAAGTAAACATATGTTAGATTCCCCAGAAACATTTCTTTTTCCTCTGACTGAAGCAATCTAATCCCAACTGGCTAGTTTCACTTGCAGTTAACCTTTTGAATCTTTTCCATTTATGAACCAGTACAGAATCCACAATTGGATGGTTTCAATTTTAAAAACTGTAGACTGCATCTTTTCCCATAAATGCTGAAATTCAAATAGGCCAACTAAATAGTAAGCAAGTTCTTGCTTAATTCAATGGAAAGCTAAATTTTCTTCCTTTGATTTGTTAAAATAAAAAGTCAAATTTGTTAAAATAAAAAGAACTTCAGTTTCCACGGTATTTTCTTTCTTTCAAAGAGACCTACAAAGTAAAAATCTGGTTTCTCGGACAGAAAAAGCAATCTCCTTTTCCTAAGCTTAAACATTCTTTCTTATTAAAGTATTATCTCAAGTTGCTCCATAGGAATCAGATTTATCTTGTAGCATGCAGCAAGACAGAGAGACAGACAGACAGCTGAACTGCGGATAGATTTGCATCCATCAGTTACAGTGATATGGGGACGTAGTATAAGAAGCAAAATCCAGTATCTTGAAAAGCAATAACTTCTGTATCAAAGCAAAGATGCAGTCTAAATTTTATTAAGCTTCACAACCACAGAAGACTCAAGTATTATGTAAATCTCTGATAAGGAGAATGAGATACAATATATTTGATTACTGCTGCGTCACATATCGGGGAACTAAGATAGCATTTCATATTAGGTGTGCTTTTTTTTTTTCAAAAGTAATAAAAAGATACCTATGGCAATTCAGAAAAAAGTAAGGAAGTATTAAATTTAGACTTAGACACTGGGAAACAATTTGAAGGCTTGAACACTCTCAGAAAAAAGGAAAAAAAATTTAAAAAGGAATGCCTCAGTTAAGGAAACCAGCATCACAAAGAGTCATTAAGTGATTCTGAGAAAAATTATTAAAAATTCAGCTTTATTCTCAGCTAAGCCATCTATCCCAAGCAACACAAGCTGTAGAAGATAAAGGGAAATCATAGGGAGACTGGAATTGGAGCACACATTCATAATAAATTAAGACTAGCAGTCCAAAGATATAACACCATTGTGCACTTATGTAGCATTTTTCACTTTCAAAACATTGTGAAAACATGAACTAGCTAAAATAAAAAATACTGTGCCATTAAAAAACCCCTGTAATTCAGCTCAAGCTACATCGATAATTACAAATGCAAGTCATGGAATGAAGCTCACAGAAGCAGACGTGAAATTTCCTTCAACTGGAAGTTACTTTTCTCCTTTTCAAGCCAAACCTCATAGAAAATGTGGTAAGGTCAGCCAATTAGCTCGTAACTGTCTTGGATCATACAGCCTATTCTGTCTCTTTGAAAGCAGGCTTTTCCTCTACAGTCCTCTCCAAAGTGCTTTACCTTGGCTAACTTTGCATGCCTGCAACAATTCTGTCCCTCAGTAAACCTTCAATCCATTTTTTTTCACATCCCTTATCAAAAGCAAATACCGTTCTCCCCAGCCTGCAGCTCAGACTGAAGGATTGATTTTAAAATAGTATTTCTTCCTAAAGTGAGTCATCTTAAAATGCCAGTGCTTTACATTTTAGTATCAATGCCATCATCATTTTAGATCAAGCACTGATGTCGATGGATTTACACATCACGCCCTGCCAAATAATCCAATTTGGATCACAATTAATTTCTCATTAATTTTCCACTTCTACTTTAAAAAAATAATTTCTTGGACAGAAGTCTGTAGCTCTCACCCAAGAATACATGAGTAAGCATCCCTGTGAGTCATAAACACCAAATACCTACTCAGTGCTGCTAACAAGACCCCACCGAGGTTGTTTCTGAATATCACCCTCCATAACAAGATAGGGTTAATCAACAGCATTGTGCAAAAACCTCCATTTTACAGCTAGAGGAGACAGAGCCCCAAATTCACACTGTGGTCTGAAGCTTCCCTTCCGTCCTCTCTTATCACTGAAACGTAACAGTTTTAATCATTTATTTGGTTGGATAGCTCACTTTAATATCTGAAGGTCAATGTTCCTTTTTACAAGCATCAGCTATATTGGCTGTGCTGTTTACATTATGCAAATTGAAATAAAATATTCCTTTTTATAATTAAAAGATGTTTTTTGCAGAATCACAGTATGGTTGAGGTTGGCAGGGACCACTGGAAGTCATCTGGGCCAAGCCCCTGCTCAAGCAGGGCCACCTCGAGCCAGCTGCTCAGGGCCGTGGTGGCTTTTGAATATCCCCAAGGATGGAGACTCCACAACCTCCCTGGGCAACTGACGCCAGTGCTTGGGCATCCTCACAGTAAAAAGTGTTCCCTGGTGTTCAGAGGGACCCTCCTGTGTTTTAGTTTGTGTCCATCACCTCTGGTCCTGGCACTGGGCACCACTCAGTTCTCTACTCAGAAAAAAAAAAAAGAAAAAAAGAAAAAACAGACTTTACAAGGATTTAAGGGACAATGAAAACAAGTGCCTTTGACATTTTAAAGAAAGTTTAAGTAACTAAGGCTGAAAGAACCTAATTTATGTTAATACCTGCATTCCCTTGCTAAATTTCTCTTTTTCCATTTCCCAATACAATGATTCATTTACAGATTTTAGCCCTTTAACTACTATTTTGTACTAGCTTTTTTCCTGTTCTTTCCAAATCTTTGTCTTACAAGAATTTTATTCCTTTATACGTTTGCTCCAGTTTGTAGGTGCCCGTGTCCTTCACCTACTCTTTGCGTTCTCATACCATCTCAAGGGAACATGCTCATTAAGTTGCACCTTTCCGAAATACTTCTTTGATTCCATTCAACAATACAGATATTGGACATTTACTATCTTCCTCACCAGAAGTTTTAAAAAATGTTCACCAGTTTCAATGTGGACAAATGACAGTGAATTAAGTGATCTGCTAGCTGCAATGAAAGTAACCTTATCATGAAACACAAGTGTGTTGTTCTTATGCTACTGCATGCAGCACGATCAAAGCCAGGAAGGCAGACACCTCTAATGAGAAGGGGGACACCTCTAATGAGGCCCACAAGTTTTCCCTTCAACGCATGAGATCTTTCTGAGAAAGGCAGTCACAAAAACTAGTCGCCCGAAAACAGATCAATACTTCAGTATGTCAGTATTACTATGGAGCAAGCAGAGCAAAATAATACATACCTATTACCTGGCCAAGGGAGATGAATTCAGTATACTGCCTACATGAACACATTTTTAAATGCTCACAGTTTCAAAGAAATAAAGATTACCTTATTTCTCTTGAAAAAAGTATAAGATATGGATAATTGATTAGATGACAACTATATATATATGTATACATATATACATATATAAATAAATAAATAAACCCTACAGATGCCAGAAAGAAGACTCTCCCAACACTTCAACGACACTGGTTTCCATTAACTTGGTGGGTGAAGCGCTGCTCTGAATTGCCAACCCTGTAACAAAAATCCCCCCGACCTTCTGGCCAAGAGGTCAGTAACTTCTGTTTAGCTTCAAGGTATGATGCAGTTTAGAAAGATTTCTCCAAGGTGTGTAGGACGGGGCTCCGGAGCACAGATACACATGGCTTCCCCACAAAACCCGGCCAGAATTCAGATCCCAGGGAGGG
>NW_009620985.1:0-201 GCF_000690535.1 Cariama cristata | reverse complement strand
TTTCAATTGTGACAAGTGCCTGTTTTCTTAGGGTAAGAGATTTAATATGTCTGGTGAAAGGGTCTGTGGCAGTGAGGCTCACAGCAGGCAACCAGCTCTGCTAGGGGGCTTTTTAGTCCCACTTCTAACACTCCTAACGTATTTGCAAGATTCGGGAATAAAGCGACTTGCTTGTAGACTCGAGGAAGAACTGAGATTTCT
>NW_009620984.1:0-893 GCF_000690535.1 Cariama cristata | reverse complement strand
GCCAGTGGGGCCAAACCACCCCACCCTGCACCCCTAGACCCACATCGGGGTGGGCTATGGGCTGTCTTCTCCGTCCTGGGGTGTCCTCTCCGTCCTGGGGTGTCCTCTCCATCCTGGGGTGGCTGTCCCCTCCATCTTGGGCTGTCCCCTCCATCCTGAGGTGTCCCCTCCATCCTGGGGTGTCCTCTCCATTCCAGGGCATCCCCTCCATCTTGGGGCATCCTCTCCATCCTGAGGCATCCCCTCCATCCCAGGGTGTCCCCTCCATCCCGGGGTGTCCCCTCCATCCTGGGGTGTCCCCTCCATGCTGGGCTGTCCTCTCCATCATCTTGGGGTGTCCCCTCCATCCGCCCGGGGCTGGGATGCAGCACACGCCCGGGGCGACCGGTTCCCAGCCCCAAGGCACATGAGGACTCGTTATCCTCCTTCCGCAAACCAGGCAACGGGAACTCGGAGAGGGCGAGTCCCAGATCCCAAAACTATTTTGGTGCGGTGCCGCCGGAGATGCCGGGGCGAGCGGAGGTCCCCGGGGAGTCCCGGCTGAGCTAGGCCCGCTCCTCAGGGCTGTGCCTTTCCCACAAACCCCCCCGGGGCTGTTCCCCCCCGGCCTTTTTCCCGCGGACGGCTGCGTCTGATGGCGGTCACAAGCCCGGCACCTCCGGGGAACCGTGCCGGTATATTTAGGCATCGGTCTCCTCCGTTATGCAATGAGCACCGGGGCGGCTGTGGGGAGGTAGTTCTCCCCCCTGGAAAACAAATGTAGGGTGGGTTTGCAAAGCCCACGGCCTCAGGACGTGGGGAAGGACAGGGTGACCCAGCTGGAAACGGGGATGACATCGCACGTGTGACACCGCGGCTCGTGGTGGGGCAGCTGTAACACGTCCCGCTGAAAC
>NW_009620983.1:0-5378 GCF_000690535.1 Cariama cristata | reverse complement strand
GGTGGTGGACTCACCATCCCTGGAGGTGTTCAAAAAATGTTTAGATGTGGCGCTTCGAGGCATGGTTTAGTGGGTTTAGCGGGCATGGTGCCTTTGGGTAGAATGTTGGACTTGATGATCTTTGAGGTCTCTTCCAACAATAATGATTCTACGATTCTGTGATTCTAAGATATATCTCTTTATTTGGAAATAGCAATGGGAAACTAACTTTGGGAAACTAACTTTGGCTAAAGGAAAATATAAGACAAAGGCATGGAATAAATGCTAGAAACAGTAGAAAAAAAACCAAAGATTTTTATTAGCAATATATTTTATTAAAGACTTCGAAGCAGAAGCAGTAGGAAATGATCAGCTGAAAGAAAAATTTTAGAATTCAGAGACAGAAATACTTTAGAAATATTTTTGTTAAACTTTGGTATCATCTGCCACTTATCTGAAACATAAAGAAAATAACAAAAGAGGAAGACATGTCTAGAAAACTTTGTCATATAATTGAAATAAAAGCAACTCTCACCATGCTCAAGAAATGGAACAAACTGTTATTAATCTGGAAGTTTTTCAGGATGACCTCTCCATATCTAATGAATATAGTGTTTATTCAGTTCACAACTCTTCTCTCAAAGAAGAAATTATTATGAAAGTTCAAGATCTGGTCAAAACACAGCCTTACATTCAGTTCCCTTTCCTTCTTGTCCCCACTTGCCATATTTTAAGTCACTAATGACAGACTTCATATATACACTCCAGCCAAACTTCATATAACTCTCAATCAAAAGAAGTCAAACTGTTGGAGATCAGTATGGTATTTAAACTCCCTTTTGAAAAGTGGATGCAGCTTTTAAACAAAGGGATACTTTTTTTTTTTTTACATTTAAAATACTTTGAATATTATCATTATTCATTGTGTCATATATTCATTACATCATTATTCATCATAATGGTTTTAATAGTTTCAATAAATAGGTGTTCTTAAAGCTACAAAAGGGCATTACTAGAGCCACAAAACTAATTCTTAAATCTGGAGTAGAACAATCCTGCTTTTTCAGTGCATTTGTGAAAATGTTACCACAAATGTAATTTTCTAACAGACCATCCAATATATCCACTTATGTTTTCAAATGTGTTAAGCACTGACATAAAGAACTGTCAAAGCATGTATTAGTGCTTGTTTGTTGGCACTTTATTAAAAGCAGAATTATTGCATAAACTAAAAATCACAAATCATCCATGGGATCACTGACCAACTTTAATGGCTTCTTAAAGAAAGAACTAAAATATACCTGTCAGCTGATTATATCCTACACAGTGCTCAATTTAAATTTATGTCTGAAGACTGGTAATGCTGGAAAAACAGCAACAATAAAAAGTTTCTAACATTGTATTAGATATCTTCTAGATGTCTAAAGACATGACTGACATTTCAACTTTTCACAAATTTCTGGTGCTGCTGCCATTGTTATGCTTTTCATTGCTGGTACAGCAACATTAGTCTGATTTAATACTGTATGGACCATAGAGTAACTTAAGTACAACTGCAGTATTCCTTGATTTTCCAGTGTTTGGCAAGATTGCTATTGTGGTTTTGGAAATGACATTCACTTATTGAGATATTGACAGTGAATTTAGTTTGATTTGTACACTCTCTTTCTGACCTCCATGGCTGAATGGAGATGTCAAACTTTAGGTTGACATATCTATCCTCTAAAACACAGCATAATATAACCATCATAGAATCAGAGAATCATTCAGGTTGGAAAGGACTTTTAAGGTCATTGAGTCCAACTGTAGCATGTCCAAGTCCACCACTGAACCGTGTCCCTAAGCATGACGTCTACATGCCTTCTCAATGCCTCCAGGGATGGTGACTCTACCACTTCCATGGGCTGCCTGTTCCAGTGCCTGACAAACCTTTTGGTGAAGAAATTCTCCCTAATATCCAATCTAAACTTCCCCCTGTGCAAGTTGAGGTCATTTCTGCTCATCCTATCACTGGTTACTTGGGAGAAGAGATCAACACCCACCTCACTACAACCTCCTTTCAGTTCATTGTGGAGAGCGATAAGGTCTTCCCTGAGCCCTCTCTTCTCCAGGCTAAACAACCCCAGCTCCCTCAGCTGCTCCTCATAAGACTTGCATTCTAGACTCTGCACCAGCTTCACTGCCCTTCTCTGGACACGCTCCAGCACCTCAATGTCTTTTTTCTAGTGAGGGGCCCAAAACTGAACCGAGTATTCAAGGTGCAGCTTCACCAGTGCTGATGACAGAGGAACAATCACTTCCCTTGTCCTGCTGGTCCCACTCTTTCTGATACAAGCCAGGATGCTGTTGGCCTTCTTGGCCACCTGGGCACACTACTGGCTTTTGTTCAGCCAGCTGTCGACCAACACCCCCAGGTCCTTTCCAGCCACTCCTCCTCAAGGCTGTAGAGTCTCATCGGCTTGTTGTGACCCAAATGGAAAACCCAGCCCTTGGTCTTGTTGAATTTCATTCACTTGGCTTTGGCCCATCAAGCCAGCCTGTCCAGATCCCTCTGTAAAGCCTTCCTACCCTCCAACAGATCAACAGTCCCACACAACTTGGTGTTGTCTGCAAACTTACTGAGGGTACACTGAATGCCCTCATCCAGATAATTGATAAAGAGTGATTCACAATCTAGCTTCAGACAAGATACAATGCTGCAAGTGGTAGTTAACTTTCTGGGTGATACAGCCCAAGGATCCTGCAGTCTGGTTGCTGCCAGTACTGGATATAGGTCATGAGATGCTGTATTACACCACAGAGACCCTGCACTGTGGTCTTCCCTTCAGCATGAAGAGATTTGTCTGCTCCAGAAGATTTATTCCAGTGTTTACATTCACTGTCATTAATGTTTGTTAAAGTATGTCTGCAGTGAAAAACTAGAGCCAGTGCAGAATTTATCAGAATAATACACTTCGGCTTGCTAATCCATCTGAGAAGCAAAGCATCCCTCAGGTAAACTTTGGTCTATTCTGTGGCTATGTCTACCTAGGACTTCACTAGAAAGTGTAAATATATCATTAACGTCATTGAAGGTGATTAAATGTTGCAGATACTGACACAAATATCATGAAAATCCTGGACATCAGGATTTCTGTTTTTCTGCCTGGTTTTCTTTAATAAGAATGGCCATTCCCAGAGTGTCCAAGAGGCTTCTAAAGAAATGCACAAAATCTTCACCTTTGTATGTTGCTGATCTCTCATATATCAAAACCAGCGAGAAAATCCTGACTGTGCTGAAATCTCCTAAACTTCCATAAACCTGGAAATTCATCTCATATGTCTCTGAACAAATACATATATATTTAATACACTGCAGGTTATTTTGAAAGCAGTAATAAGCGTAAACCAATATTTTATATTAGAATAATACAATAATATAACTTATTATATAATTAATTGTATCATTTGTGTAATTATTTGTAGCATAATAAAAGGCTTCTAGACAAGCCTTGATTTTACCTCTCCTCAGCAATTCTTTTGACTCTTAATTTTTTTATTCCCTCTTTCCATTTATTTAGCTCTTTCTCTCTTCACATCACATCTTATCTGCATAATACTTGGGTTCCAAGCCATCGCTTTGCATTAAGCTGTGTGTTATCAAGTTGTTACATTAAATCACATTGTCCTGTACATGAAAATCAATGCCTTTCCAGATTAGATTCCCATAAAAAACACCACTACAGCCAAATGTGTCAAAGATCAGTAATTGCTTTCAGATCACTTTCAGTAACTAATAAGGTGGCTGAGTGTGCCATCAGAAAGAATTAAAACAACAATATGTGCTTGGTAGATAATAGCAGGGTGTTTTAAACCCCCTTACTTGGAGCCTTCCAATTTACTTGCACCAATTTACACCAAATCTCTCTTGAGCTGACATAATTATCAACTCTAAGACCAGGACATTGAAATGGAAACTCAGAACTGCCAGAATCAATATTGACCGGCATAACGTCCCAAGGGAAATGAAATGAAAGAAATATTTGTTAATGTTCATGTCACCACTATGGCACATGTGGGTAGCAAGTCCAGACCTAAATATTATGGTCATCTAAACACATTGCACTGCTAGGCTTTAAAAGTCATACCATTTTCTGATTCAAGAACTAAAGAAGAAAATATGGGAGAGAAAGAAAAAGGAGGGATTTGCAGAATGAGAGAAGAATAGAGCATAAGTTCTGTTTTCTATACAGTTCTTCAGAGAAGGATGTGTGTCATATGTGCTTGCATGGCAGCAGAAGTATCAGAATACGTATGGGTTCCTGTGGTGAGAAGTCCAAGTAAACTCAGAAAAACCCTTTCCAGAGAGGTTATTGCCCCATTTAGCCTGCTCAAAGTAAATGAAATTAATGGATTTCACCAACCTTTTTGTCTCCCTTCCCTCTTGCTCTCCCTTCCTTTCCCTCAGTATAAGACATAAAGTAGATGTGGGATTAACAGTAGGAAAGAAATAATTAGGATTAACCTAATTTTTCTCCATCTCTAATTGTACAAACACTCCTAATGAGCTGAAGCCAAAAATCAAATTGACAGGTGCTCCATTTGAAACACATTCTTCACTATTGCTCATAAACTGCTGTCTACTTTAAATTTCTGCAGAAATAAAAGTAGCACTGAAGAACACCACTATCTATTCCCAAGTTCAATAGAAAAGGCTGGAGGAAGGATTGTCCAAGGGAAACTATCAAGAGAACTAGGAAGATAACACGCAAGTAAGAAGAACAGGAAAGAGATCAGGGAAATACAATGAATAACATGTAAAGGTTAGTAGTAGAATAGGGAAGTAAAGCTATACCTGTATAGAAATGGAAAAAAAAAAAAAAAAAAGGAAAAAAGGAAAAAAGACAAAAAAAGTGAAAGGATAGCAACTGAGAGAAGAAATAGAAGGAAAAGAAGATTACTGAGAAAATTGGAAGAGAGAGAAAAACTATTTTAATAAAAGTGTGTTACACAAGACAGCTGACACAATACTGCCTCCAGGTTCAAAAAAGGTGAAACCATTGAAAAGTTGAAAATAATGGGCTTTTCCATTAGCCTGTACAGTAATTTCTTTCTAGAAGTCCCTCTCTAGCTGCCACAGCAGCTCTGCCCTTTTTGTTCCTACCACTTTTGCCCATCATGTCATTCATTGGATTTGTATCCTCTGACTGTGTATGACACGGTGAAAACTCCTGTGTCATTGAACAGTGTAAACACTGGCTAGGCAAAGATATCCTCCTAAACAACAGCAACCCCAGGAAATGTGTTTGGATACGATTAACAGAAGGGCAGGCTTCTAAAATGGGGCAGAAAGAGGCTGAGGTCTGTAACACTGTGCACAGAACCACAGAATCACAGAATCACAGAATTGTCAAGGTTGG
>NW_009620982.1:0-1570 GCF_000690535.1 Cariama cristata | reverse complement strand
GTGGAAGCTGTCCCGCTCCTCCTGCAGCCCCAGCAGCTCACGTGGATGCAAAATAGATCCTTCGGAGCGTGTGGATGTTAAAATGATGGCGATTATGTCTTTTGTGCAGACATAAAAGAATATTCCCAGGAGCAGATATGCAAGGTGAGGAGCTGCAGGGTACGGCCATGGGCAGGACGAGTGCGATGTGGATGGGGGGTGGGCTGGTAGGGCACAGTCCCAGGCAGGATCTGACCCCTTCTCTCTTCCCTTCCGCAGGACCTGGCGGTTTTCCTGGACAAACTGGTGAGGAGCCCCCCACGATGGGTCCCTCCTTCTTGGCAAGGTTTGGGCGCGCGTTCCCCCGGCTGCCCTTCACCTCCTCCTCCGCATGCCGGAACAGCTGAGCCTCCCCGGTGACTTTGTCCCATGCTGGGACATCTGAGGTCCCCAATGACTTTGGCCCAAAACCCTTGGGGTAGCACCAAGCCCCGTCTTTGTGTTCCCCGTGGGTGGGATTGTAGGGACGGGGATGTTCGTACAACCCGTTGCCGGTGGGGAGACCCCATCCTGGGGAGGGTCTCCAGCTCTGCGTCACCTTCTCCTGCACCCCGTGGCCTTGCTGAGGATGGGGAGATGGGCTGGTGGGCTCCGTGGCTCGGCGGGGTTTCGGTAAGGCAGCGAGGTACTCGTGGAGAAGGATGCTGGGCTGCATCCCCTCTGCCCTCCCTTAAAGCCCAAGGGCCTGGGGTGCCCGGGGAACCCACGCTGCCCCTTGGCTCGGCTCGAATCCGGTGTCATCTCCGCATCCGATCCCGCTGGGTTTGGGAGCTCCGGGTTTAATTCCCATCCCAGCGAGGGGATGGGGTTGATTTCTGCACCTTTTGAGAGATGAAGTGGCAGGAAGCAGGGGAAGGCAGAGCCCACAAATGCCAACATCTGCAGGGCTTTTTTTTTTTTGAAATGGCTGCCAAGGGAACGAGTCCTTCAAAAAGCACAGCGCTAAAAAAACCCGACACGAAACAAGGGGAAAAAAAGCCCTTGAGGTTTTGCAAGGGCTCCTTGTTTGAGGAGCATTGATGGGTTTGTGCCAGCGTCGGAGCAGGGATGGGTTTTTGGGAGGGGACCAAGCTGGGCAGCGCCAGGGCTGCAGTGCCGGTTTGGTGCTGAGCAGGTGAGGATGAATCACAGAGACTTTTTTTTTTTTTTTGCTGGGGAATTATTTTCAAGCTGGATTAAAAATGATCAGGAAAACGGATGGAAAGGCGCCCGTTGATAGGCAGCCTGGCAAGAGGGTCAGCACCCGCCTTGCTTTGGTCGCTGGGATGTGAGGTCGTGCCATCCCATATGGAGGGGACTTCGGTTTTCCCTGCTCCTCCACTGCCATCCGGGCCCATCCTGCCCCTCTCCTCCCCGGGGGGCTCCTTCTCCCTCCCCTGAGACAACCTGGGGGATTTTGGGGAAGATAAATGACTTCACGAAGCTTGATGTGGTGCCTGAGCCCCTGTCTGGGATGCAGAAGATGCAGAGTGGTCCAGGACCCAGCCCAGCGATGGCCAGGGATGGTGGGATGCACGGGGGGGCCACCTCA
>NW_009620981.1:0-7706 GCF_000690535.1 Cariama cristata | reverse complement strand
TGTTCCATGATCTTCCCAGGCACAGAGGGATAAGGCCATTCATGAATTGTCAAAAAGGCCTTTAGTTTTAATCTGTCTAGCTTGCTGATATTGTTAAACATTCAAACATTGGAAACAAACAAACAAAAAAAATCTTTTCGATTTTATAGGTACGTTAACCCCTGTTCATGCCTGACATAGTAAGGGCTACAAAAGAAATTCTGTTACGACCTTACTCCTTTCACATGACCGTAACTCTCTGCAACATCTATCCTGTCCGACTCTTTACCAGTTATGAATTTTGCCAATTAAGCTTGTAAAAAAAGACTAAGCAAAACCAGTCCCAGCTATTTTTTTAACCTTTTCTCATACAACACAAGTAAACTTCTAAGTTTGTTTGTTTGAACAAGGTTGAAAATGACCCATATGTGAAACCAAACTTGAAACCTAAGAATATAGTCTTCAACGGAGCCTACTGACTTAACAAATTGCACAAAAAAGCAAGTCACACTGAAAATCCTCACTAGGTGTCTCCATATATTTTTTGCAGACCTAGCTGCCTTGCAATTTTCTTTGCCTCAGTGATTATCTTCCCTGATCTAAGTGGCTTTAAAATAATGTGCTAGAGATGGTGGCAGTTAATAAGTACGACCATAAAGCCTGTTTGGTCCAATGGCACAGAAGGTGGTGTGCTAGTAGCGCTATCCTGCCATAGTGCTAGAGGGACAAACTGGCTGGCTGTACACTATAGGGCTACAGGGACAAACTGTCCCTATAGCACTATAGCTGCTATCGTGCTATGGGGACAAACATACTAGGATGAAGATTTCTCTTCAAATAGCATGAAACTGTCCTAGTGATGTACAGGGGTGTAAGTTGTGTAGCATACAAAGCCTGTGTGTTAAGAGGAGATAGGAAGAGCTGGGAAAACTCATCCCAGCTTACCAGCCCTGTCGGTCCTACAAATGCTAAAATCCTCTACTTCATGACCACCATCTACTGGCAGTTTATCTACACAGTTAGATTCATGAGAATACAAAATACTTTTGTTTCCATCAACACAGTACAGACAAATCACTTCCTGCACTCTCCAAGCAGGACGTACTTCCCCAAGACTTCTACTTCCACAGTCCGCAACCCATATTATTTACATAGCAAAGTATGTCTTACTGCCCTGTGCATGCTGATCTCTGTTTCCTCCCCATTTTCTTCTGAGTGACTGGCACCTCACAAGACAAAAGGACTAACCCACTCTGTCTGCACAACATCGCCTTTGAAAAAGCTAATCGGGTAGCAACTAGAAAGGACACTTGCAGTTTACCTATCCTCAGCTTTGACCTGAACACTGAAACAAGGAAAGACTGTAATCTAGCTTGTAAAATGAATCTCCCCATAACTATCGTAACAACACAAACAGAAGAAAAATGAGTATTCTAAAACTAATTCTGATTATTCAATTTTAGCACCTTTGTATAAATTTTATGACATTCTGCAAAGACTATCAGTTATAACATTTTCCTCTTGTTTAATTTTCACTTTTATTCCTCTGTGTAAATACAGCAATTACATTCTAGCTCCGTACTACTACAATGTTACCCCAACCCTGCTATAAATGATAACGAGCCAAACAAGAGCAGGGGCAATTCACAGTTCTCTCCCTCCATTTTCCAGCTTATCGATGCGCTTCCAAGGAGTATCCCATAATCACTACTGTTTCAGAAAGCTGCTATTCCAGTGGCCATTACTGGAGAATTTGAATCAGTTTCTACCCACCATGAAAAAGGTAAATTACTGGTTTACAACTGGGTCCAGTACGAAGTCATGTATGGTAAAGAATTACCATTCAATTAGTGAATATCCCGTGCCCTCCAGTGGCTCGTCACTCTAATACACAAATGTGCTTTTGTGTACTTGTGCAGAAAAATAGATACAACGACAAGTAATTTGCAGTTGGCTGGCTCCAAGGAGTTCAGTATCACATGACATGCTAGCTACTAACAAAATACTGTGCTTTCCTTTCTCACCAGTAAGTTCTTTTCTGGGGGTGAAGGTCCAAAGCCATGACCAACAACAACAAAAGACACTGAATTCTCATGTTTAACCCTTGAGGAAACAAGTATTGCTTTTATGATACGACAGAAATAGTGAAATCTGTGTAAGGGCTTCCATACAGCTCAGTGTGTTGCAATTTAATTCTTTACAATTGATTCACTTATTCCACTCCCCAGTAATATTTTTTTTTAACAAGGACACTCAGGTGGATAAAACATATGGTGACAAGGGTGTATCTTTCTAGTCATTCTGTCAAAAAAAGTTTGATTCTATAACCAAAAATCAGCAGTAAGATATATCATTAAGGAGAAGATATAAGATATGTGGCTTTCATGCCATAGTAGGAATATTGTTTTAACCAAACCCAAGAAAGACTAGGTTTTGATATTGAAGTATGCTTGTAGACCATGGGTAGAGATGGTTACCTCACCAACACAGCTAGTACTTTAAGCAGAAATGTGAAGTCAATATATATATAATTATTAGTTGTCATGGTATCAAAAGAATCCCAACAGTTCAACTGCCAAACTCCAAGTCCGAATTGAGGGTACTGAGGGAACAGAGGAATGGAGAGGAGTTTTGACACTGAGCCTGCATGCAGGAGATGCAGGCTGCAGCAAGGTAAGCAGGCTCGCATGGGTTTTCCAGATTCTTCTGCTCTCCGTGCTTTATTTATTTCCATTTTCTCATTCTCGCTTTTCTTCACATCTATTTCTTCCTCATCCTGCTAGCAGATTCAGCAGCATCTCCAAGACACCTCATTTTCCTACGTGAATTCTAGGTTCGCTCCCAAAAAAGTACAGTAGGCTGTGCCAGCACATTAAAATAACATCTATTTACAAAAAGTATCCACTGGTGAGGGTTATGTCTGATCTGAGTAGATAAGCTCTAACGGGGTCTTAAATTTGAATCACCACCACAACTTGCCAAAATATGTCAACAATGAAATATGTAAGTTCATAGCTCTTTTACAATGTCTGCCTGAGAACTACACTGCTGCTGGAAGAAGGAATGATACAAGGATTTAATAGGTTTGCTATTGCATGCTTCAACTTCTAGCACTGAAGCCTACGGGCAGTACCTAATAGTGACTAGCACGTAAATAGTAAAAAGAAACTTCTAATACCCAACCAGTGTAAAGAGATGCTGACTTTGGTTCATTTGCCATTGCTATTAGCAGATGCAGAGAAAATAGATGCTGTATTATCTTAAGGAAAAGCTCCCGAATCATTCAGCTCTGGTATGAGGAGGGTACCATACTCAAGTTCATGTAAATAAACTGAAAAATCAATATTTCTCTGCTGAGGCAGAGTAACATTAATATGAAAAACCCTTACTACTGAACAAATACTTCAGAAAAAGTTTCTTTTGTTATCTCTCCAGATTATTTTATCCGAAATAATTTCTTTCCCCAATCAAAACTGTCATCATTCATTTCAAGCTAAATACTTATTGGCAGAGACACGCAGTACTATTGACTTCAATATTTGTAAAGTAAGTTGCTTTTCTAGGGAGGAAATTGCTCCATTTCGAAGCTATTTCCTGCCTCATACATACAGAACTAAAATATCAAATAGATCTGGTTTCAACTGGATGTCCTTTAACTTTTTCTGCTCTAAAAATCCAAGCTAACTGTAGTCATCCACAAGGTAGCTGTCGTGCTAGTCTCTTATTCCATGTTCTCTCCTACTTTTTCTACTTCATTTCCTCCTTCTGATTCCACTTAATCGCATCCTATTTTTATATTCTCTCTCTCCTTTTGTTTTTAGTTGTTGAGATCCAAGAATAAGACAATCCCAAATAAATCATGAGACTACCAATTTTTTATTCTTTCACGTTTTGCTTTTCCAGTCTCTAAAAGAGCTAATTTTTGTGATTAAATGCTTTGGCACAACAAAGCAGAACATGTTTACAGCATTCTAGAAAAATCTCTTTGGCATTATGCACTATAGTTCCAGCAACCGCTCGCAGATAAAATTAACACAGTCTCATCAATATGATGCGACTTTGCTCTCTGACTCAGGCAGGGGTTATTCTTGCAGGAGTCAAGAACTGTGGGTAATGCTGTCGTAGCTGTCTTTAAGCCACCGAGTATTGCAACACAATAAAATAGCAAGTGTTGCTAGTGTTGGTAGTACTGTAATATTGCTTTCTGTTCTCCCTCCCCAGCACACAGGCATACATGGGCACACAAATGCATAACACACGCACCTTTTTTGACTTGTCTGGTTAGGGACAGAGTAAGAACGGAGTCAGAACCACTTCCTATTCTACCTGCCTATCATCTTACTCAATGTCTGAAGGTACCATTATATTACTACAAAAGGTTATAATCACTGACAGATTTAAGAAAATGCCAAAATTTGTGATGAGGATTTCTTCATCCACAACATGGTTTACAACATAGATGGTAAACATTAAAAGGTAATTCCTTAATGGAATTTTTCATTTTAAATACTGAAAATTAAATTGTGAAGAAGTTTATCAAATAAATAATTCCATAGTAGCTGTATCTCCTTCCAGTTCTTACATTGTAAGATTATTATAATCAGACATTTATCTTGGGTGATGCTACTCCCACATAGGACATTTATTTTGGACAATGCTGTTTCCAAAGAGGATGCAACAGGATTAACTACCAGAACTCTGGCATGATAAAAATCACAGACAGGATTCAGAAAATCTTACTGAGTAATAGTTCAAAGTAAAGTTATTTTAGAATTAGATATTAATCATACAAACAGCTTCATATGTAGTAAGAAAAAACATTAATGAACACTACCTTTGAAAACAGGTCCTCTGTTGTTTCCAGCAAGTACTGCTCTTCCAACTTTTGCAGGGTATTCCAGTAGGCATACTACCTTGATATCGATCTGAGGCAATAAAGACAGGTTAAGAAAACATGCTAGCTGTTTAGATGTCTTCATCATCAATAACAGTATTTAAACAGAATGAACCATATTTCATTAACACTCTGTCACTAAGTTGTTGGTTTCTTATTTAAGAAGGAAAATAATTACAATTAACTACACATAGGAAATGATGTAAAAATCACACATGAAAAATCTGCTTGTGCCATCCAGTGGTGAGGCAGTGGCAGAGGTTGCCCCGAGAAGCTGTGGCTGCCCCATCCCTGGGAGTGTTCAAGGCCAGGCTGGATGGGGCTGTGAGCAACCTGGTCTGGTGGGAGGTGTCCCTGCCCGTGGCGGGGGGTTGGAACTGGGTGGTCTTGGAGGTTCCTTCCAACCAAACCATTCTGTGATGAAATACTTGATAACTTAAACATTATGACAGCTGGGTATTTTTAATAGATTCTGTGAAACATTTATAAAGGTTAAGTAGTATAACTCCTTCTTATTACTAGATATTAGATTACTTATTACTAAATTATTAGATAATTTAGAAGGGTTTGTTAAAGTCTGCATTATTGTATTTTTGAAGTATGACTAAGTTATAACAGGCGTGGAAACAAAGGGGTGTTCTGAAACTTTTTTCTGATATGTAGGTAACTCACAACAGAGAGAAACTATCTATATCCAGCAGCTAACAGTCTTCTGGGTTTGATTTCCAAGTACAAGTAACTCACTGGTATGCTGCATGTGTATTCTGAACACTATGCATCCAAAGTATTTAGAGTATTTTGAAACTGCCTATGATTTTAATGGATTTTTTCTCATACATTAAAAATAAAAGCTTGTGAGTATCACCATGCCCTTTTTGTATTATTGCCAACATATCCGTACTAAGTTTTCTTCTGTAAGCACACAGGGCAATAATGAATACTTGAGTAGGCTTTGTGCATTGGAATGCAAGGGGGTTTGCTTAAATTACTCGAGGATTACAGTCTTTGCTGCTTTAGCACTAAAGCTGTATTTAGTTAAATCAGATTTAGGCTTTCAAAAGTGAACGGTGATGATTTTCAGTTGCACAGGCTGCCTCTGACCTCACTGGTAGGCCAAACGCTGGTTTGAGACAAGTCCTCACGCGACGTACAGAAGTGGAATTCTGAACCCAGCTCTGTGGGAAGGCAGTCCCTGTCTTCCCACACAGGTGCAGAAGCGACTAACAGGACTGAATCCAGGTGTTTCTGGGCACGCTCCAGCTTCCGCAGCTCTACATGACGTTACAAACAGCCAGCAACCGTTCTGTCTCATCCCAGGATGCCAACATAACAGAAAAGACAGAGGCTGAACGGACTTGCCCATGATTCTCGGTTGGGCCATTCCAGATAAGAATAACCAAACCAGCGGGATGAAGAGTTTACATACGCATTTCTTAAATTCTAGCTTCTTTTTATCAAAATAAGGGTGCTTTTCAGCAACATGCTTGCTGGATTGTCCATTTAAAAACTTAACAATACAAAGTCAGTTATGTCCAAAAGACTGCAATTCAAATAGAAAATTAAAATCTAACACCTAGAACAGTGGTCTCCAGACTTTTTTGATCACACATGCCTATCAGTAAAAAAAAAAATGTTGAGCCCACACCCCCACTACATTAACTTATAAATTACATACATGTACTACTATACTTATAAAGTACATTATAAAACATACACAAAAATAGAAGTTAAAAAGGATGAGATAAAGACAAATTTTTTGCTGCTTGTCATCACAGAAAAGGTCAGCAAATTTGGAACACTTACCTTCTTGTGAAAGAAAAATGCATAACTCATCTTTAAGTCTGAAAACTCTTTAATGCATTTTGCCATGAGACAACTAATGAACCTCTATGTGGTACCATCTCATTCTACTACTTAAAGATCTTCATGTTATAAAATTAACCACATTATTGACATCCTCTAGCACCTTGTGCACTTCTGGCTCCAACAGCTTGCCTACGAATGATGCAGTTAATTAATTTTACATGTGGTGCAATCTCTGTGAGCTTACCCTAGAATCCTTTTTTTATTCCAGTCAAAGCAGCCATTCCAGTAGTAGTTCATAGAATCATATAATCATTACCGTTGGAAGAGACCTCAAAGATTATCAAGTCCAACCGTCTACCCAACGCACCATGCCCACTAAACCATCTCATCTCTTGTCCACGTCTAGGTGGAGCAGCAGATCTCTAACTGCTTCCTCCTGAGTAATGGGGGGGATTATTCTGTTCCCCACCCCTGTCAACCAGTGTGAACTCCTACTAGACCCTTTCCCTCGACTGAGGTACTAGCAGCTGAGGTACTTCTCCACCCAGAAATTGATTTTCACTCAATTTAGGGCACAGAACTATACCTGCGGTCTCTAGCCCTCTCTTAAATGTGGCCAAGAGCACCCAGGGGGTTCAAAAGTTCTGTCACAGGAAGGAATCAAAACACACAAGCTGAATGCATAACCTTGGATTCTGTAGGAAACCAGCTAAAAAATTTAACAAAACAACAAATCAACAAAAGCAATGATAAAATTCCAAAAAAAAATAAAAAATTGAGACACATACA
Organism: Cariama cristata; assembly: GCF_000690535.1. Taxonomy (NCBI): domain Eukaryota; kingdom Metazoa; phylum Chordata; class Aves; order Cariamiformes; family Cariamidae; genus Cariama; species Cariama cristata. Next base: position 238 of record NW_009620981.1, on the reverse strand, counting down.
AGTGAGAAAAACTCTAAGGGAAATACCACGGAAAGTAAAATAGAGGGAAGGGGACTTGTAGTTTAGAGCTGTAACTTAACAAGCCTGCGATGAACCACCACGACTAAACAAAGACAAAGGGATAAAGACAGGGCGAGCTGGATGAGGGCTGACGAGGATGACGGAGGTTTCCACCAGAGCGAGAAGGGGCAGCAGTCAACCTAAACTAGCCCCTCACGTAGTTAACCTTCGTCCTTCA
>NW_009620980.1:0-3413 GCF_000690535.1 Cariama cristata | reverse complement strand
TGATTGGTAATAAATTAAACTAATGTCCCTGAGTCGAGTCTGTTTTACCCATCACAGTAACTGGTGAGTGATCTCTGCCTGTCCTTATCTCGACCCAGGAGCCTTTCGTTGTATTTTCTCTCCCCTGTCCAGCTGAGGAGGGCAGTGACAGAGCAGCTCTGGTGGGCACCTGGCCTCCAGCCAGGGTCAACACACCACAACTGTACCTACAAATGTGTATGGTAGATTTTTTTGAACCGAGGCAATGCAGGCAGTTGCAGTAAAGGAGAGATGAAAGGAAGCTACAGGATAAGAGGAGAGCTCTCCCATGAAGAGATTTGGTTTTGACTGATGGAATCAGAACGTTCATTATTCTTAGCAAAGGGCTGGCTTTTGGCTCTTACCGTCTAACGGTTTAAAATACAGGTCGTAGAAATAATAAGTTTATCTCCAGAGCTTAGGGCCTGTTCTTCCAATCTACTTACAAGAGAGGGAGAGAGGAAAGCAGAACTGCTTCCAAGAAGAAAAAAAAAAAAAAAAAGATTGCAAATCTCTGACAGGTCGATCGTCTGAAACGATTCAGAAGTCCAGGAGCCTTCCAGCAGTTAGAGATCCATATGCAAAGCTTCCTCTGCTCCTTAAATACTCCTGGAGGAATCAGTGTTCAGGAAAACAACAAACAGCTTGTGCTAATCTGTGAATGTGTACGTGTAAAATAACTTCAATACTATTAATTAATGCAAATCGTGTTGTGACAGACAACATAACAGCATGAAAGCTGCTTGTCCAACTTATGTGGATTTGTATGGAAAGGTTGCGGCTTCTGGCGTGTTTCCGAGTGAATTAAAAAAGGCTGTCGACCCGTCTGTTTTAGCCAGAGGTATAGCAATGGCAGCTTGTGAAACATCGCACCTGAAAAACATTTATGCGACACATCTTTCTTCTCCCTCTGACACACAGTGCAAAATCTGTAGAACTACTGGATTGTTTTTTCAGCTTGTTTTGCATAAAATAAACTGACTTAACCGATCATGAATTCCTGACATCCTCACTGATGAGGTATAAGAAACTGGAAAGTACCAAATGTGCAGTGCAGAACAAAGGACCTAGCCAACTCTTTTTTGCATTAACACTCAATCACCCCTATACAATACTGACCCAGTCTTGTAATTCTTTCAAAGCCAAAACTGCCAGTTAGCATCCAAGGAACATTTCAGGATGAGGACAGGAAAAAAGGCTACAGAATTGTCAACACTGTCTAAGGAAAACACAGCATGTATGGTCCCGATCCTGCAGAGAGTTACACGCAGATTGAAATGCCCTGGTCACAGGACTAGCCCCACTCGTAACGCCAACATCTACATACGTAAACTGAGTGTTTGCTTAATTAACTGCGGGAGGAAGGCAGCATCTCTATCCATTCGCTGTACTGTCACATGGTTACGAGTGCTGGCACAGGGAAGTGGGCAGGAACGTATGGCCCAGGCTAGGGAAGGAGCAGGGTCCCTTCCCGCTCAGTGACAGCTCAGTCATAGATCAGGTTAAACTGGTTGTCAAATCCTGAACTGCTGTAAAGTAATTCTTCTTCAGTGAAAGGAACTAATCATGCCTGTGCTCTGGCTAAACAACACTGAGACCAAAAACGAAGCAGAAAGAATGGATGATGACAATTCCACTGAAAAGTAAAACGGCAAACTTAAAAATGTCAGGTCCCAAGAGGGCTAACGAGATCAAACACAACGAAAATGAGCTCATTTTTCAAATGGGTATTTCCAAGGTTGTGAGGTGGTATAAAATGACTTCTCAGCTTCTGTTCGCAGGAGAGAAACAGCCTCCTAACTGCAATGCTGCAGAATCTCAGTAGGGATAAACAGCAAAATCCCTGCAAAACCCACACAGGATCTCACAAGACCAAAAAAAAAAAAAAAAAAAAAAAAAAAAAAAAAAAAAGAGTTTCATTCTACTTTAAAAGAAATTGCAGGATTTCCTTTCATGTTTTATTATACCCTTCTTTAGCAGACAGCTGCCCCTAATATCCTCTTGCAACAGGATACTACAGGATGCTGAAACCCCTAGTAAGTAGGATCTGGATCCAGTCATCTAACCACATCACTGTCTCTACGGTAACCTAGGCCAGCCCTAAATACTATAATCCTGCTTTACTGTAGTAAAGCCAGTTAATGGCTTTCATTGAATGTTCCTGCCAAATAACAGTGCTCTAATATTTATTGACATTTCAAATCTGTCCACCTATTTGGACTATTTGTTACACTGGAAAGCAATGCAAGCAAAGCATTCATAGAAGAAAGGAAGCTGTTAAGGATTTCAGTCTATCGATGTTATCAAGGCACAGTCCTGCAAACTCCAGCTCCTAAGAGTGTCCTCGTTGACTTCAGTGCCACTCCTGCCAGGAGTGAGTCCCTGCAGAGCCGGGGGGGAGCTGGGGCAGGCAAGGGACCGCTCCTGGGCTCTTGGGCAGGTTCTCCTCAGACAGTGCCATTAGCAGTGGATGACCAGCAGATTCCATTGGCATGCACTGGATGTCCTAATTAAAGAGTGAATAAGTGCTGTGTGATGAGCCCTGGGAAGACGAGAATGCAGAACAGGCAGGATGGGGCCAGAGAGTTAAACCAGGGAGCAAATACTGCTTTGTCAATACTACTGACAATTTAATTATTATTTTCCATAAACATTCCATTCAGTTCCTTTTTGGGAGACAGATGGTTAAGCCTCTGAAAACCGGAGGAGCTTTTTAGCTTCTCATATCATAGAAAAGGATTGTTCTATTTTATTGCTATTCCAATTTTTATTGCCCTACTTCTTTTTTTTCTATCTTTTGGTTCTAGTTTTCTATTGTTCAATTTACTTGCTGCAGAAAAGCTTTACAGAGTATTATTTCTAGAGGGGTTTATTTTTCCTTGATGGGTGAAAAAAGCTGGCTATAGGATTTAATACTATCATTTTCACCGCTACGTGTAAGTTTGGGTTTGGGAGCCACTGTTTGTTGCTTTAAAGGACCAGACATTAAAACCTATCAGCTGTGGACAAACGAGATTCAGTAGGACTTTTCTTCAGGCATCTTTCACCCTGCAAAATCGTGCACTCGTTTGTACACCCAGGGCTTGGCCACTCGTGCGCTTTTAGTAGGACGGGGAAGCACGCCATGAAGAATTTATAGCGGGAAGCAATCTGCTGCTATTACACATCCCTAAACGTTAGTGTAAAGAGCCATTTAGGTTTTTAATAGGTCAGCAGGATACAAAAAAAAAAAAAAAACCAACACCAAAAAACACACACAGCAAAACGCGTTTGGCTCCTCTGCGACATATGGAGAAGGGATATGGGAATATGCCCGGCCTGGCCCCTGCGCAGGGGAGGTGGATTAAGGGGCGCTGGGAGAAGAGAAAAGCACGGCTAAACCTGACGGCGCTCCA
>NW_009620979.1:0-2029 GCF_000690535.1 Cariama cristata | reverse complement strand
GGGTGTACGGTTGGACTTGATGATCTTTGAGGTCTCTTCCAATCATAATGATTCTATGATTTTAAGATTCTTTTTCTTAATGGTAAACAAGCATATCGCTTTTTAAAATTAATTCAGCTGTGTATTTCTTAGAAAACATTGACTGGACTCTATGATTATTTTTGTAGAAAATATTGACTGCCTATGTTTGAATTGAGCAAGATTCTCATAATCTTACAGTGAAATCAAAGAGATTATATAAACTATATATATTGTATAAACTATATACACTATATAAACAAAGAACTATATAAATTTGCATATGTGTTTTCTTTAGGGTTTTGTCTGCATAACATTGAAATTACTTTATGTATTTCCCAATCATAATGAACTACCCCTCTCTCAGTAGTATTGCCATCTGAAGTAAAATGTTTACAACTCCATACAAGGACTCTTTTTTAAAATTAAGTAGTATGCTTTTCTTTTTTTATCATTTATAATTTTATAAAAAGTAATCTACTTTGATATTTCATATGAGAACAGATAATTGTTTGTTTTCCTAGCCCACATACGTCCCTCTTTTCAGCTTTTATTTGAACAACTACCCCAGAACGGACACTTCATTTCAAAATGAGGCACAAGATTTTCATAAAAATTGAAAATTTTCATAGAGCTAAATCTGGAATGTAGAAATCATACCCACTTAAAGTTAGAATAGCCATAGGCCCTCCTCCGCAGCTTTCAGATATCAAAAAAACCCTGTTTCTTTTACTAATGTGACAAGAAACAATGTCGCACAAATTAAAATGAATTAAATTCTATTTAAATGTAAAAGGACAACTTTTTTTACTGTGAGGATCATCAAACACTGGAAGAAGTTTTCCAGAGAGGCTGTGGGGTCTTCATCCTTCTAGATATTCAGAACCAGATGACATGATCCCGTTGTAGCTGACCCTGCTTTCAGAAGGGGTTTGGACTATATAGTCTGCAGAAGTGCCTTCCAACCTCAGTGATTCTGTGATTCTATGATTCTGTTATTCAGCAATTCTTGCTTGCAAAACTGTTTGTCCAATTCAGCACCTCTTGTTCTGTTTGTTTGTTTGTTTGCTTGCTCATTGCAAACATTTAGAAGACAGATTTTGCTCTCTACAAACATTTCAGAAAGAGCTTTAATTAATAGAAGTACAGAGACTGATGTGCCAATGAGTGTTCTTGTGTTTGATTACACATTCTTGAGTGCAATTATGGGGATTCACTTCAAAAGTGCTATCATACCCCTCCATAATGTATATTCATGTCCATTGGCACAACTCCTATTTAAAACCTTTGAGCTGAGCTAATCAGCCCAAATTTAAAAGAAAATAACTTACTAGAAAAATATATTTCCCGTCTTTCTCCCTACATGTGAATTCCATCATTACCAGAATCCAATCCTTAAACTTATAACTGTATCAGTTATACAACAAACTGTAGTCTAGTCATGTGCACCACCAGATTGCCTTTGGTTTAAAAGGTTGCTTTTCACATGGTCTAAACACTGGCTGTTGGTCACCATCAGGCAGAGGTGACCTTTCCTCAGCAGTATGAGTGAATGTCCTTTAATCCATTTGTATCACAAGTCCAGAAAGAAATCAAGTAAGCAAGGCAAGAGGCCAGCATGGCTGAGTCAAGACTTGTTGGTCAAACTAAAAGTCAAGAAGGAAATGCACAGGCAGTGGAGGCAGGGACAGGTATCCTGGGAGGAGTATAGAGAGGCTGCCCAGTTGTGCAGAGATGGGGTCAGGAAGGCCAAGGTGCGGCTGGAGCTGAACTTGGAGACGGAAGTAAAAAATAGCAAGAAGGGTTTCTATAGATATGTCAATCAGAAGAGGAAAGTCAAAGAACATATACCCCCTCTCATGAACAGGGCAGGGGAGCTGGTAGTAACAGACGAGGAAAAAGCTGAAGTGCTCAGCAGTTTTTTTGCCTCAGTCTTCACTGGCAAGCTCTCCTCTAACACCTCTCAAGTCAACGGACCCCACGATGGGAACTGAGGGAGCAAAATCCCTCC
>NW_009620978.1:29280-38041 GCF_000690535.1 Cariama cristata | reverse complement strand
ATCACACGGGGTCTGGGGGCTGGTAACCTGGGCTGAGGTCGGCCCCGTGTGCGTCCCGGGGAACCTTCCCCACCCCACGTGCTGGTAGGGGCTCCTGCAGCCTCCTCTTGGGGTTGGCATGCTTTTTTGGGGTGCTTTTTGGTTTGGTTTGGTTTGGTTTGGTTTAATGAAGTGTCTTGCTGCCTGGCTGAGACAGAAAGTAAAACCTTAGCCTGGGAGATACGAGCACTTGGAGAGAGAGTGAGCTGTAGGCAGTGGTGGGTGTCGGGAAGAAGCAGCTCGGCTGCAGAAAGAAACCAAAATCTTCCCAGCATGGTGCCACTTGCTTGGGTTGTAGGACCATTGTGGCATTACTCCTCTGAGCAAAAGCAGGGTGGCAGCAAACTGGCCAACTGCTTAGTGCAATGCGCTGTCAGAAAGAAACCAGGGGACTCCTCCGAGGTGCTGCTGCTGGTACCAGTCACCAGGCCCTACAGGAACCCTCCTGTGTCCATGGATCTTCATTAGGACCCATGTCTCTCCCAGCAAATAATTGTCCCCGTGCTGCGCTGGGCACATAATGTGCTACTTTACAGAGAGGTCCATTGTGGAGCACTTGGGCTGGAGATGACTCAGTGCTTGAACTTTTACTATTTAAAGGCTAGTATCATCTCTTGGATGTCCCCTGTGCAGGGAGTGCAGTCCTTCGCTGCTGACAACTCCCATTTCCAACGGTGATTTTCAGAGGTGGGTCATCTTAAACCCCAAGAAAAAGAGAGGAAGAGTAGCAGCGTTTGGAGATGCTATGACAATAACGAGACATGAAGAACAGGCTGGTGATGTCTGGTGCCTTGGAGAAAGAGGAGCCGACAGAGAGATGTAAAGAGGGAAGAGGAGACGGTCAAAGTGAGAAGGACCTTTGCAGGACTCCTCTGAAGGAATAGGTGGAAACAAAAGCTGCTTTTGTCACCATCACAGAAAAAGACATTGCAGCTTTCAAAATGTGAAACACCACAAACCAAAATAAGAGTGTGGGTGAATGAGAAAACCTCTATGTAAAACCTGGGTAGACATAAGCAGGGAAAAATTACAGAAAAGCCCAGTTTGCAGCCCTGGCAGAGATCCAGTGGGTCTGTGGACAGATGTCAGAGACATAGTCCAAAATTTTAGAAAAAGCACTAAATTGTGGTGTTGATTCCCACTAACTACGCCAATAACTTTCCAAATTTCAGGCCTAGATATTACAGAGGTGTGAACCCCAAGACAGATGCATATGTGCATCCAGCAGGGACATGTGCCTTCAATTGCTTTAGGCAGTTCTCAACAAGACCTTAGGATGAAAATGCAGACTCCTGCAATCCCTCTCAATCATAAATCAGTCTATCAGTGACGACCAACAATAACCCAGCAGCAAAAGTATGTCATGTCTGTCATCGGGACTGATTCAGTGTGAAAATGAAGTAGCCATTTGTGATAGAGCAGCTTACTGTCAATACACAACAGTGAGACAGGCTGCTGCTATCCTGATAATAAAATGTGAGTATGTAACTGCCTATGTCCCATCCCATGCCATTAACATGCCAGTGATACAATTTTTCTAAGATCAGCATGAGAGGGTAAAAAAGCAAGTTCTACCTTCAAATATGATCTCATATTTTTGTTTTACTTACTTGCCATTGCATCTTGCAAAATATTTTGTGGTCTCTTGAACATAAAAGGGCAGTGCAGAAAGTCTGTGTTAGAGTCAGGCTTTGTTTTCAGAAGAGATACAACTTGGAGCTTAGCTAATAGGGAAGAAATAAAATAGTTCTACAATAAAGGGCTAATAAATGTTTACTCTGTTAAGTATTGGTCTTATTTCTCCCTCTCACAAGTGATCTTACAGTACTATTATGCAAAAAATTAGGATTACTGTATTAAAATCAGATTTTCTAGAGCTCATTCAGAATTTCCACCAGCAGCCTTTTATTTCATTCAGTAACAAGAAGATACAAACTCTTACTTTGCTGTAAGAAGTTCCATGCTTTCCTTCACACAAAAAAGCAAAATCTGAATAACACAAATGATCGTACCTCAGTCTGAGGTCTGGTGGAGTGTGGCAGCAATAACAAGTGAGAAGAGCAAATGAGCTAGACAAAATATTGACATACTGTGGAAAAGGGAAAGAATCAGGAGAGGAACAGGTTAGAAGATGAAACGTGGGAAAAAAGACACCAGACAAGAAAGACACCAAAGCCAGAAGTTTTTCTGCAGTAGCTATGCAGCTTGTTAAACTCTTCCATCACTACTTTGTTCCCTGTTGGACATGGAGTTGAGAAAAATATTATTAAATCTCAACCTCAGATTTGATGCCATCAAAATCTTTAGATTTTGATGTCCTAGTTAAGGATGTGATACTGCAAAACTCTTGGTCCCAGCTCTCAACCCCAGCTCCCTGCTTTGCAGGGTCCCAAAACATGTCCTTCAGCTCTGACTTCATTCAACGCGTTAACTCCGGTTACAGCGAACGTTAATTAACAAAGGAAGAAAGGCTGAACCCATTATTAGTTGACTGATCTCCTCGCTTGCCATGTTTGAAACCATCTTTAACAGCTATAGAACAAGAATGAAACAAAAAAGAGCATAGCGCTTATTATATGTAGGACTGAAGATATGTCTTCATGATATTGTGCATTAATTATTCCTTTTGATTTCAAGGATGGCCATTCACATCCCTTGGCACTGTAATCAGTATTTGAAAGAAAGATCCTAACAAGAAGAACCACCCTGCAGCAGAACAAAACCCACACACAGTAATAATAAATTACATAATCATCCAGTAATTTGAAGCAGCAACATATAGCCCACAAAATAAAAATCGTTCCCACACCCACGGTCTTATTTCTGTATGGATTAGATGTGCATGTGAAGGGGCGATAGATAGGCACTATGTGTATCCAACATGACAGAGTATTTATTCTCAGACACAAAATAGGGTAAGATATCAGACTTTAATGCTGTCAGTCTTTTCCTACAGAAAATGCTGGGTTTGGAGGTGGAATTCAGGCCTAGACTAATTAAACACATGGAGCCATACAGAGTTTCATCGGTGCATTTTTTTCTAGTGAGTGTTTTAGAGTGTTGAATATCTGTAATATTAACAACTACTTTTTTCCTAGCTTTTTGGTCCTAAAACAATGAGAAATATCGAATATAAGGTAGCAACGGTGGTGTCATGCAGTATAAAAGGTAGGTGGGGCTGAGTGCCAGGTAACCTGCGTATGGTAACTCACATGGTGGCTGTTTCGGAACAAGGCAGTTGTTTCCTATGTGTGCCACATCATCGTTGCTACTTACTACATTTTATGTGCTAGTGGCCTTGATCTTGTTTAGAGGTTTCCATTGCTGTGGGCACCTGAGGGTATGGAGTAAGAGATAATCTCCACAATTTAAACAGAGAAGCCAGACGGTGAGTGAGATGAGACACCAGGGCACAGAGAGGTAAGCAGATCTCCCCAAGAGCAGGCAGCAGCTCAGTGCTGCCTTCTACCATGTATATTTCTTTATTTGCCCTCACAGTAAACCCCTGGGTTTTTATGTGTGAAAGCCATAACGAACTGTTTAAGTGGTGCAATGCAAGAGGAAGCAACATATGATTTCTGCAGTTGGCTGAATGGATGCAAGAGCAGAGGTAGTTCACTAGACAGCTGCCAATACTGTCTTCTATGAGGGTATGCCAGTGCACACAGTTACACCAGTCTAACCCTCTTTATGCAAATGGTATATGTACATTGACATTATGGTTTCTTGTATCGCATTTTGTGAGATGGAGGGTTTATCTATGTGTGTAAATACATATACATTCATAAATACACAACGTATTGCCATCTACAGGGAAAATGCTTACTGCTGTAGTTACCCCAAACTTCTCTGGGTTGTAACGATCAGAGAGATGTTTTGAGGAAGTGGAATTAAAGTATAAACAGTTGTTTCTGGGTATGTTCCATTAACTGGGTAGGGAATGAGTGGCTTGTGAGAAAGATGCTGACAATACCATGTCTGGAGGCATTAGTGTTATCTGTGAGACAATATTTCATTTTCCTATATTGTAGACATACTGTATAAGAAATTACTGTATAAGAAATTTCTGTGTAAGAAAGACTCTGGGCGCATTTTTTATTTCCTTTTTTAATGTGTGAAAGAGGTATATTCACTGCCTTATACATAATCAGAGAGGGCTCTGTGCTTATGAGATACAGCATGGGTACTCCGATCACTTTAAAAAAAAATCACTGAACTTTCAGAAAAACACTGTCAGTACAGATGTGGATCTAGGTGGTCCAGAAGTTTGGCAAAGCCATTTCAACTACTGGTTACAGGTTTTTGTCTGCTTTATACCAGCAATTGGTGCTGATTTGAGCCGGTATTGTGCGGTATATCTCACTGGTATTTTCCTATTGGTACTACTACAGTTCTTCAAAAGTTCTCCTTTATAAAAAAGGTCTTCATTTAGGAGGAAAAAAAAACCTTATGATTTTGAAAATAACTTTCCTGCATGTGAGTGTTACAATGTGAATAACAGACCTAGCTTTGGTCTGTTTTACCTGTGTAAAATGCAGTCATTTCCCAGTGTAATGACATAATTGAGAGTACAGTGCAGTTCAAAAACTTGGGAGCATATATGAAATATTCCTCCTAATCTGTTAAATCTGAAGCATAATGAACGACACAGTGAAAGTTGTCTTTATCTGTGTCAGCTCATGACCATTTGGGAGGTGCCATCCAGCCTCCCCTGGTTTCTGAGTTAACCTTATGAACACAGGAGAAATTAGGTACCACTACGTTTTCTGAGCCCAGAAACTAACAAAAGACAACATTACCCTCTCCTTCTTTCAGGACCTGGTGCTGAAAACCATCATCATCCTGACTGACAGAACAATTAGTGTTGTCAGCAGAGAAAATAGTCAGGGAACCCACTGAAGGCCGAAGTGTTTATTTTCCCACTCAGAGATGTAGTCTTCCCAGGTGGTTTTTTTCCTGCTAAAGTTGACATGAATTTTACTTCAGCGAGGGATCGGTCAGCTCTGAGCAGGAAGTTAACCCAGACGTTTAAGAGAAAGCAATACAAGCTGCACCAAGCACGTGAGGATACACAGCTATAACACTGTCTCCACACAGAGACAATTCCCTCTTCTTGAGACCATTGACTTTCTGGCTGTTTGTTTTCCAAGCCAAACACATGCAAATGACAAAGCAGGGTGGTGGCTGTAAGGTTAGTAAAGCTGTGTAAGACAGCATGTGGTAATAGCCTATCAGACAAGATGCACAAATGGCATCGCACAACCCTTTAATTAAATTACAAAATTAACATAGAGTTATTACATTATCTAAACATCCTCTCTCACTTTTCTTCGGTTTCCAGATGCTGCTTTGGATAAACTACATACTACAAATAACAGCACTGAGCCCCCTTTCTGTTTATGAAATACACTTTTTCTATTGAAAACTAACGTACATGTCATCCGAAAATCAGTTCAGCTAACAAAGCCAGTTCTCTTTCTGCCACTGAACACATTCTTTCTGAACCTGTTTCTACTAGATGATTTCATTAGATGTGATCAGAGAAGCAGTACAGGGCACTGCAAAGAGAAGTTTCAACCTTCTATTTTATGCCTTGATTTGGGATACCACGGTAAAAGTGATGCAGTGGTTTTATTTTAAGAAGTGTGATTAAATGCTAGAAAGTCCTCCTGTTGCCATCTGTATCAGTAAGGGTGAAGTAATTTTCCCTAGGGAAATCTGTAAGGAAGCGTTAGCTAGAAGGAGCTAGGAAGGTATTCATGTATGGAAATGTAACCTGCTAAACCTGCAAAACAGTGTCATTTTGCAACAGCTTATATTTATCATTTGTCAAGATAGGTCCATACAGCAATGGGGAAGGTGGATCTACAGAAAAGACAAGGATTTCCACAAGCACAACCCCTTCCCAGAGTCTGTATTTGGTGGAAATCCTGGGTACATAGCGGAGCTCACAGGTAGCCAGCCAGTCTCTGTGGGCACATGAAGATATACACAAGCTTAGCCGGGGGAATTTTATCGCTGCCACAGTAAAGAACAAGTGTTTGGGCAGGAGATGAAAGGGCAGATGAAAATGTCATCAGAAGCCACTGATGGCCCTGTGCTCCAAAAAAAACCCCTTCTTTATCAACTTTGGCTGGAAACCTTCTTCCTTTGGCAGAAAAACCTGCTCTGGGTGGGGTCTCCCAATTTGAAAGGACTTTCTGAAATGTGTTGTTAAGGGTGGATTTGAAACAAGAAAAGTTTTTTCCTTCTCTCTTGTGACAGATGCCACAGATATTTTGTGTCACTGCTGTGTTTTGAGACCCTAAAATACTGACCAAAAATGATGTTATACATGGGATGATGTGCATGTTTTAAGATTGATGTGGGACAACTAGAGCGGACTAGGGAGAACACTGATAAGGAAAGCAAAATAAACAATGTTGATTGTCTTTTGGCTGCTCGAAAGTGAGACAGCAGTCCCTTACCATTAGATCCAGGGCTGTTTCCTACCAGATTCCTGCATGCCAACTGCCCTCGGTGCAGCACTACTGAGAGTCAGGGTCAAGGAGGGCAGGATATTTGGGGAGGGGAAGGCACCCAGTATGGGATGCTGAACGCTTGCATAGCTTTTTCACTTTGCTGGGAGAGCAAAACCAGAGAGGGCGCTTTGGCAAACTGTGCAGAAATCCTCAGTGCTTGCGGTGTTACCCAATTGTGTGTTTTGCTTTTCAAACAATAAAACATCTCTTGATTTCAAGTGTCGCCTTCTGCAGCTTGCCCACACCCTCAGCCCATAGTCTTAGCAGTGCTGGCCACTCTTCCCTGCAGCCCATACCCTCAGGCCTTCACTCTCCTAGGGATGCTAATGAAAACGAGCCAGCTGAATGAAGGAAAGATGTGTTTGCCAAAAACAAAAAAGGGAAAAAACCCACCCAAAACAAAACCCCTCTTGTTTGCAGAGAACCCATACATAAAGCTCTTAAGAGATGTGCGCAAACATGCGTGGTATAAAATGAAAGACCCTGAGTTTAGAAGCTGAGATCACCGTGAATCCCAGCAGGACCTCTATGCCATGCCACAAAGCACTTCATGCACTCCACCACTGGTGTGTCAGAGGGTATTTGCAAGAGTCTAAGGGACTCTTAGAGACAGAGAGTTGTTTTGTAAATGAGTGAAAAAAGCATGTGAATTTGTTTTTAAAAATTGTTAGTGTGACTAGATGCGTAAATTTCAATGATGTGGACATGCAGAAATGCCTACAGGTGCAGTTCACCACTGCTTCTCCTCTCCCCCTAGATGCAAGATTTCATTAGCATCATGGACATTTGTTGAGTTTGCTTGCTCTCTGCAGACTATGACTTCAGCATTTACTGCCTCTCCCCTGCTGTTGCTGTCCATCCTTCCCACCCTTCTGCATTTGTCAGCAGATGTTCACCCTCCTCTGCATTCCAGAGTATGGCTACATCCTTGGGTGGTCTGACTTCCCCTAGGGAAACCAAAACTCCTTGAACAAGAAAATGGGAGCTGCAGGAAGGCAGATAAAGCATCTTTCCTTCTCTTTACTTAAGGTAGAGCAGCACCAGCATATTTTCCCTGCTTAAAAAATCTGGGGCTGGTGGTCTAGTCTGTCTGCTCCAGCAATTGAGCCTTTCTCCCTAATGCTGGTCTGGTCTGGGTACCCATGCCTGAAAAGTAGAGACCAGCAATATGTCAGAAGCGGTGAGTAAAGCAGCAGGAGAAAAGTCTGTGTGCTGGTAATGGCATGTCATGTCTGTGTGTTCCTGGGGACAAAAGACATTTATATGAGGGGAGAGGGGCATTAAGTGCAGGCCAGTGTGAAAAGAACTCACAGTCAGGGTTCTGTGGGTCCTCTGGATGGAGCTGTGTGATGGAGGGTCCATCCTGCTGGGGACCACTCCAGTGCCAAGCAGGTAACAGTCACACTGGATGACATGACAGTGAACCATGCCACTTCTGACCAACAAAAGTGTCATCTTCATCCAAACACCAGGGAACCCAGTGAGGTACGGTCCCACAAGTCCTTATCTCCAGGACAGGAGTAATGATCTGTGCAGGGTCAGTGGAGAATCTGCTATCCAGGGAAACGAATTTGCTGTCCTGAAAACTGGGGGATGCTGCCTAACTCTTCTGAGCTAAAATTCAGTTTGGTAAACCTTGATGCATTAGCTGAAGCTTGATGCATGACTGGTGCTTACACATAGGGCAGGGACACAAGCCCTCGCTGTACCGATGGCATTCCCCCTGGGAAAGGAAACATACGGGTGAGTGGTTGTGCCTGCATTTGCTTTCTCAGGACTGCTGCTATGTGATCTAAGAGTGGCAAGCTCAATGAGCCAGGGATAGGGGGATGGAAGGGAATGTCATGGCAGGGGTACAACAGTGGTAGAGCTGGGGCATTTCTCCACCTCAGGTCCAGACTGGGTTGTGGAATGTGGTAAAGTGCCCAGGAACGGGTGCCATGTCCAGAATAAAACAAACAAAACCTAAACGGGAAGCAGTAAGCAGCCTGAGGGACACCTGAGGCAGGGACTGGGTCAGGATTGCAGGATCCCCCCTCCTGCACCATCCAGTGACCCTCCTCTTTTTGCTTAAAAGTAACCAAAGATTTTCAAATTACTTGGAAAGCCAAAATCTCCCAGAGAGTCCAAGTTGTATGGTTAGTATTCAAATCCTCTTTGAAATGCAGTCAAGCTCCTGGCAGGAGGTTTCTGTCACTCTG
>NW_009620978.1:0-29249 GCF_000690535.1 Cariama cristata | reverse complement strand
TCTCGTGGTTGCCTTGGCCCCTCTCTTCTTGTCTGCTGCAGCTCCACTCCAGGTGCTCAGTTTCAGGCCAGTGCTGTTCCTGGCTTCTGCCGTGTCTGCGGTGTCTGTGGTGAGGCATCTGCAGGGGGATGACATTGCAGGTGGCCCTTGCCTGCAGCCCCCAGGGATGGTTGCCAGCATGGGGCAGTCCTCCAAGGAGACTCCTGCGCCTCTGCTGGGCATCGCAGTGGCAGTACCTGTGACCATGATGGCCAAGGGTATGGTGTCTCTTGTGGCTCATTTGTGTGTGGGGTGAGCCTGGTCCCCAGGGGTGTTAGCCTGATGCTGTCTTTAGCGGTTGGATATTGATGTGACTGGAGGTCATGTGAAGAACTTGACAGCAGGTATAGAGAAGTCCAAATCTGGCAAGAATCAAAGTAAAAGAAAAAGTACCTGAGTTTAAGTCACTTTATAGCAGGGAGCAGAGGCTTCTGGTGGACATCCAGGAAGCATGATTTCCAAGTACTACAGCAGGCCAGGAGTGAAAGCATCTGATGTAGACAGCCACAGACCACTGGGGAAGGTGGCGGAGTGCTGAGGACACAGGAAACCCAGCAATTCTGCCAAAGTATTTCCCAGTCAAAATATTCTGAGCAAATGGGCGAAACTGACTGAGGCAAGCAGGAGTAAGACGTCCACAAGACCTTTGAGTCCTGTCAAATCTCTAGAGTTAAGACCCTCATCCTTCTCATGCTCTCCCACAGCTAAGATTGTCTTTCTCACATTCGCGTGGTGCAGTCCCGCTGACTCCCTCTCCGTCTCCCAGACCAACTGTGGCTGCCATCCAGTTGTGCTCATCCAGCTGTGCCCATCCAGCTGTGCCTCACAGTGCAGCCCCAGAGAGAGGGAGTCTGCAGCTCTGTGCCACCGCTGCGGGTAAGCTGCTGAGACAGGTGCTGGTCTCCACACTGCTCTGCTAAGCAGAGCATCCGCCAGCTGCAGAGTGTGCCAGGACCTCTTCCCCACAATTTATCGTGATGTGTCAGATAGTGCTCCGGGCTACAACATCATCTCATGCTCTTGGAGGGTGGGTAGCATTGGAGAGGTCTGCTTTGGGGACCTGGGCTGCAGTGTTTCACAATAACTAGCTCTGCAGAGGTAAAATGGAGTGCACTGTCAGTAAAGAGGAGATAAATCCTCTGTGGCAGGCTTTTGTAGATCAGCATACAAAACTGTTCTGTGCCTGTCTGAGATATGGATGTGTTATAAGCATAACCCAGGGTTGTGCTTCTACTCTCATGGAACTTGCTGTGGTATCCAGCTCTTGTGCAAGAAACGTGCTCCAGAATCCAGAGTTTAGTTTCTGTGTAAAACACATTTTTATCCATGATGGGTACGAAAACAAATTATTAAAAGCAGGAACCAGGTGTCATGCTTTGTCATGCCGAGTTTGCAGGCAGCCTAAGAAAGAGCTCTGAAGCGGGTGAACTGTCTCATTCATCTCAACAGGTTATTAACTTTGAAGCTTTCAGTTTAAAAGCATAAAAGCCAGTGCTATTAATGACTTACTCCCTGCCCACGTTAGCAGGAGGCTGCAGTGAGCACAGCCTGAAACCATCCTTTTCATGGCTCAGAGAGCAGTTGTGGTGTTAGTTAGGCCTGTCTCCATATCTGAGCTTTTGCTTTAATTTGTGGGCCATTCGATCAGTTAATGCACTGTTTTCCATTCCAGCATCCGCTGAGCACAGGCAGATGCTTTCTGAGACCAGACCACCAGCGGAGAGCCCACTTTCCTCCAAGCAGTTGTGTTGCCTCCATTAGGCGGGCTGGGTGGTTTGTGGTACAGAAACTCCAGCAGCCAGCCACCGAG
Organism: Cariama cristata; assembly: GCF_000690535.1. Taxonomy (NCBI): domain Eukaryota; kingdom Metazoa; phylum Chordata; class Aves; order Cariamiformes; family Cariamidae; genus Cariama; species Cariama cristata. The sequence goes on along the minus strand of NW_009620978.1, from coordinate 27,400 downwards.
GGGTGGCAAGAAGCACTCGGGGCTAAGGTAGCCCTCTTTGGCTTTACTCTGGGACAGAGGAGAAGTCCTCACACCTTCAGAGCCAGCAAAGAGGCAAATGGAGATGCTTTTCCTCACTACCTCTTGGTTGCTGCCTGGGTGCACACCCAACCAACCTGAGCACAGCAGCAGGAGGACAGCAGGCACGCCAGGACAGGGACCTGACTCCAACCTGTAACACAGAGGTTTCTCCAGAAATACTGCACCAGCTCTCTCCCAAGCAGCTGTCATATCTCCCCTGACAACATTTCTGACACTACAGTGCAGTTCCCACATTGAGACCTCCAGCACTTTAATCTTCAGATGGAGATCGATAGAGGAACTGAATGTTAGCTCATTGGCAGGGATGCTGCTGTTCATGTTCCTAATATAATTCACCCCACCTCACTCCCCCTGTTTTGAGCTGCAAAGCTGCTGTGGTATTTCTGATCTGTCTCTTCACAGTACCACAAACTCACAGGTCTGTGTGACCACACTTTAATGCCTCCTTTTACAACACAGAGAGAGGAGTCAGCGAAGGATAGCAGAGCAGCGGGGCACAGAGTGAGGCTTCACTCTGGAGACGTGCTACCAGGAAAATGGAGACTGTTAAAGACCAAACTAGTGCATCCTAAGGAGAGTCCATAGGGTACAGGACACTGGTGGAGGGAAAGGAGAAGAGCTAGAAGCACGCACATAACTTGGGTCTGCTTAATACTTTACTTTCCATTGCAACCACAGGTATAATTAAAAACACAGTTTAGCCCTGGCTTGCTTTTGCTCATTTTCTTTTTCTAGACCTGTTACACAAGTTACACATGCAAAGCATTTGCAGTAACAAGGCAAGAGAGCATCAAAGAGGCTCATGCATACGAGGGGTTGCACAGGCTTTCAGCTGAGCTGTTCCCCGCCGCCGGGAAGCCCTCCGTTAAGGATTGGCCTGTATCGTGTGTGAGGCCCCGAGCAAAGAGTGGTTTTTGCAGACAGCTGGGGACTGGAATCAAGATGCAATCACCCCCCCACGCCCCCCCATGCTTGCGCTGTTGGAGACAGGAACAGCCTGCGAGGAGCAGGGTTTTCACAGGATGCCAGACCCCAAGGAACTGTTGCATTTTAGGGACTCTCTGTCTGTCGTTTATGTGGTGGGATTAGACCATGGTGGATAATCACCACACACAAAAATACAGTCATGCTGTGACTTATCAAATACACATGCAAGAACAAGCATGAAGCACTCCAGGCTTGTCAGTGGAGTGGATGTTGTTTGAAATGTAGGTGCTTGGGTAAGGCAATAGACCAGCACAAAGGAGCAATACCAACTGCTGTCTAATTCCGGTGCAAGATCCACATGCAGGCAGGGGACAAGGCAGCAGAGCTGCTCAGAGGTTGAGGCGATGACGTGCTTCCTCTGTTTCTGAATCCACGGAGGCTGCATACATCATTCAAGCAATGGTGACAGACACCACAGGAAAACTATGGAGGTTCTTGCTGCACAAGAAGCTGTTAGTGATAACAGCACAAGTGAAACCCAGAATAGCAACCTTAGAGTTTCTGTAGGGCTCACCACCCTTCCTCCAGTGCTCCCAGCCAGCAGTGAAGACACTGACTAAAATTCATGGAGAGGAGCAGGTAAGGAAATGATGTGTGCTGTTGCCAAAGTCCGAACAAATTGCAATTTTCTATTTTTCTTCTGCATCTGGCAATGACATCATTTCTCACTAGAGGAGCATAGTGTTTTGTTCCTCTTTCAAACAAGCGTGAAGCAGCTCCCAGTGACTTGTATTAGTTGAGCTTAGGGCTCATCAAATAATTTGCTCATCAGAGACATCCACTTTTCTGCTTACTGAGCATATCTCTGCTATGGACAGCACTAAAGCAGGCTTTCTCAGGAACGTAGCATCCAGGAACTTGAGAGCAAACAAGTTTTTGTTTGTTTGTTTGTTCCAGAAAAAGACTGTATCAGAATTTATCATGTCGGGACTTCCTTTCATTTTTTTCTGTGTTTTACTCTAAGGAATGTTCCTGATGAGAGTAAAATTCAGATCTTGTTGATGTCAGGAACTGCTCTCTACCAGGGGCTGCATTGTGAAGTGGGCACAGCAGCAGTGTTTCATTCATTTGACTATTAACAGACAGTGCCCAGGTTGGACCTGTGCTGAGCAGCAGGTCAGGGAGTGTCTCGTGGGCAGCGCAGGTTAGGACAAGGCTGTTCAACAAAAAGCAGAATCCACTCAAAAGAAACAAATCTTGTTTAAAGCCAATATGTTCTCGCTTCCTTGCCCACTCCGCCTCTCTTCAGCTTTCATGTCGTTGGCTCAGTTAATTAAAATTGCAGTAATAGGGAGACTGGATGGTTTAGCAGATTGGTAATGGGATATACAGCCTTTCACCTCTAGGTCAATGGTTCGATTGCGGCCCAAGTCGGTAGTGACCAAAAGTTATTAGCGTCGAATGGCTGCTCGGTGACCTCTGTGAGATGTGGGGGTGGTTTCAGCGCTCTCCCTCGCAGACAGGTGTCCACACTGCGGGAACCACTTCCACGACGGGCACTAATTGGCACCCTTGTCAGCAGCCCCAGCAGTGGCTGGGGATGGCCTGGGCACAGAAGTGGCAGCAGCCCTCTTCCTGGTGGTCTTCTCCCCTGGGCGGCCATGGAGCTGCTCGCCTTGCTCGTGCCTTGCTCTGTGGCTAGAGACAGTGCCACTACCCAGACTGCCTGTGGATTACCTCTGCCCAGCAGCAAAGTGAGTGTGAGCTGAACCAATGTGATATTTAAAGCAAGCAGATTTTGGGGAATGGTTGGCCTTTGCTACTCAACTTTTACTAAGGGCAAGCAATTTTGAGCAATACACTTACTTTCCTACACAACAGAAAAAGAGCTGTGTTAGCATGAGGCAGATGATACAATAGCCAAGGGGACAAGAATTGCAGGTAAAAATAAGCCATCTGCAAGCCAGAAGGACCTGCCAGCATCCAAACCAGCCAGCACGATGCATCGTTTGCTTTGGGGAGGGCTTGGGCACAAGGATCTGCAAAGGCAGGAGGAAGGGCTGGCCCAGGCAGCCCATACTGGAGAAGGGCAAGTACAAAGATTTACAAGCTATTGCCATTCAGAGCTCCACAGCCTCTGTGGAGGAATGGAGAGCAGAGCCAGGGGTGGTCACCCATGCCAAATTCAACTCTCTTAGTTTTCTGACCAAATTGCTATAATCTAATTAATATCTCATTTAGAATATTGGTATGGTCAAGTCTTCAGTGGGTGTGAGTCAGCATAGCTGCTTTGGCCCTATTTACACTAGCTGGCAATTTTCTTTCAGTATTCATGACTCTGGCAGTAGTCAGGAAAAATGCCATCCATGTTTCTATTTGTCATAATTGTGGCATTACCGTTGAGAAAGGTGGTGTTTTCTCTGGCTTCCTTCCTCACGGTACTTGAGTTCCTCACTCTCTGGCATGTTTTGATCCCCAGATCCCACTTACAAATGACTTTAACAGACACGACATGCAAGATCACACAGGAAATGTGTGGAGTGAGTCTTCGGAGTCTCTTCTTGCCTCTCAGTTCTCCAGGAAAGGTCTTTTCCATTGATACCAGCAGTCCTGGTGAAACAGTTGTTTCAATATGGCAACCTTTAGTAGTTTAGTAGTAGTTTAGTCGTACCAGTGCCAGCAGAACCATTTCTGGTCCTAGACACGTGCCTAGAGGCGATCTTACACAGCAGTATCTGCCAAGTGGTTTACTGAGAAGGCAAAACTTTTGGTTTTCTGTGTCCAGGAGAATCTGCCAAAGCCCTGCCAAGGCAACAAATATGCTTAGGAATTTGGCTCCCGCTCTCCCAGCACACATGTTGTTACTTGCAAGCAAGTGGAAATGTTTCCTTTTAATGTTCTTGCTCAGCTCCTTGGGGTCAATGCAGGGTCTGAGTCTACCCCCTTTCTTCCCTACAGTTTTTAGGGCCTTGGCTGATGAAGGCCCTAAGAGACTGGTGGCTCTTTGAATCTACAAATAATGCCATCTGCTGTCATGTTTTATAGTTCTTCCACTGGTCTGTTTTCCCCCCCAAAGATGATACAACACTGGATTGTCTAACAGACACTGTATTCCTCAACTGCCTCACCGGTGAGTCTGTGTCCCAAAGCAATTCCAGTTGTGGGAGCATTCCAGACGACTCGTGGCCTGACGGCCAGCAGCCTGCTTGCTTTGTCTGACCACAGCGAGAGGCAGTGTGTTCCCACAAGCTCTCGTTCCAGCTGGCAATTGTCCCTGGTTTGTATTTCCGAAGGGCTGAGACTTGTTCCTCACCAGGTACGCACGTCTCACCTTGAACCTTTAAATACAGCGCCTCACTGGTATCTTTCCATTGCAGGAGTTCAGTTTTTAACTTCACTTGCATCCCTGAGTTTCATTCCTAAGTATTTTTTTAATCATCTTTATTTTGCATTTGTAGCTTCTTTCCTTCTCTTTTTTTTTGTACTTTTGTGAACAACTTTCTTCCACCATTTGAGACCCCAAACTCTGGCTGTAACCCATGCCTTTCCTTTGCTGGCATATTTTAGTGGAGGATTTGCAAATCAATGGACATTTTCCATTCCTATGCCAGCTGCCACATCAGTGGCATTGTTTCTTGTTTGACTTCAGCTTTCTTTTCCCTTTCCATTTTCTGCAAAATGTGTTCTTCCATGTTTAGTTGTGGGGTTGATGGTCATATGTTGCATTTCAGCTTTTTCTGCTCCTTGGCATGAAATCATTGCCTTTTTAACCTTGGGCTGACATCTCTGAAAAGTCTTTCAAGACTTCTCTATTGCTCCAAAACTATTTGCTTTTTCACAAAGGATCACCTCATATTGCAGATTTGCAAAAAGAGCTTTTTGATTTTAGGTCAAGGAAACACTGATTCTATTTCTTTTTCTTCTTGACACCTTGCCTGAAAAACATATATTCCACAGGCAGCATCCCCAGTATCTTCTTTACAGGTCTTCTCCTTTTGCTCTAGCTGGCTTTCAGTGCTGTCCCAGCACTCTTAGACTTGGCTTGTAGTGATTACAGGGCTGAAGAGTCTTAAAACACTTAAAATACACAGGCTTAAATACACACACACAATGGTGAAGGAGGAAAATATTATTTGTTTTAAGAAGTCCCAAATTTGTATTATTGTATGTCTGTATAGAAAAGTCCAGAGCTTCAGCTTTCCACCAGGACTGCCTGGAGGTACACAGAAGACTTTGCATGCAATTTTCTCTGTAGCCAGCATGTTAGTGCTGTAGTTACTGTGCAGCCAAGATTTTCAAGATGAGATCCCCTTTTTTTTTTTCCTTCAGAGATCTGTCATGTGTTACTAAACTCAAATTTTATTCTTAGTGCTTCAGCCTACATATGATGTCCTTTACTTAAGAACAGCCTACATATGACACACATTGCTTGAGAACTATGGAGAGAATTGCCAAAATGAGGCGGAGTTCACAAATCAGTAAAGTAGTATTTTTTTATGAAAACCTTTCAAAAACAAAAACCAAAATGTTCTAAAAGGTGGCTGTAGTAATCTTCAGTATTAGTGGGCTGAAAAAAACACCAAACAATGGAAACCCATAAAGGTTTCCGAACTTTTTAGGTCAACAGACCGTTATAACTCTTCAATAAGGGACTACTCTGCTTACTTGTCATCAAACTTTTACTTGAATGTTTTTTTTCTCCAAAACATTGCAGAATACTGTATTTCCATAGACAATCTAGCATGTCCTCACAGTTCCTTGGTGATCCATAAATCTCAGTGAGGGAATCACTGCTGTGGACACAAAGTTAGACCAAAAATCATAAAACTACAGGAAATGACAAGAATCCCCCTGTGTCCTCCCTAGAATTCTGGCAAATAGAGATGCAGCTCAGATGTAATTAGCCACTCTTCCCTTATTTTGTTTAAATGTATCTTACTTTCCGCTTACTTTGTCTAGCCTCCGGGTTCTATTACAAGCTCTTCAGTCAAGCGCTCTTCTGGCACTGTACAACACTAAGCACAATGTGATGTTGATTGATGAGCACATAGGTAACAGAGAATGCTGGCAAGTGTCTGCTGTTTGTGTCAGAACTCCACGAGTCTGTTATATTTCTGTCAAACAAAGATTTGTGTTTGCCTGAACCCAATGTTTTTGCATCTATGCTTAACACTTCTCAGAGTTGGATTCCCTACTGAAAGTTGTGGAAGGTAGCTGCTTAACACAACTGGACCATTCCTCCTAAGCACTCCTTGAGAGGTTGAGGGAGGGATCCTGTACTCAGTTTTCACAGATTTTGAGTACCTTATTGGGGTTTTTCTTACTATACACAAGTGTTCAGTCGATGTACAAAAAATTGTACAAACAATTGTACAAAAAAAAAAAAAAAAAAAAGAAAATAAATAAAATATTTGGTTTAATGATAATTAAGAACATCATCCCACTAAGCCATAATCTAGATATTTCCACCTGTCCAGTCTTATTTAGGGACTACAAACATTTTTAACAAGACAGACTCTTTTTAAAAACAGGCAAATTAAAGTATTTTGTATTTTCATAATCTGCAAGAGATCTGAAAAAAATCTACCTAATGCAAGCTGGATTTTTAGCATCCATTTTGAAGAAAGAGTACCTTGTTAAAGATTCATACAGAACGGCGAACTCAACATAAATCACCAAGAAGTTACATAATGAACTTAGGGAGGATCAAACTTCATATTACTGACATTGAAAAGGTAACGAATGCTCAGAAATAATATTTCAAAGAGTCTTCTCAGGGTTTTTTGATGCGTCATAAAGAAATAAAACAGAATTGGGCCATTTTTAAAAGATATATTTTTAAATTGCCTTCAAATAAAAACTTTCATAGTTTGGAAATAGCCCAACTATTCAAAATTCATTTGAATCCAGAGGTATGAGATTTCCTGGTTCTGGTTCTGTCTCGCTGTGACATGCCTGTAACTGGTTTATTCTCCCTCTGTACTGCGTAATGAAATGGAAGGCAGGCGGAATTTCTGCTTTTGCAAAGACAGTGGAAAATGAAAAGCAAATATATTCTGAATCCAAATTTATTTCAAGTCACTCGTACAAGTGGAAATCCTGATGACATCACTAATACTCAGAAGGAAAAGGGTAAGCTAACATCAAATACAGGCAGTATATAATTTAGCTAGTGTTTCTGCAAAGAAAAACATTATTTTAAGGGTGTTTTCTGCCAGCTGGTGGTCACACACAACAGAGGTGCTCACTTGGCTGAGTCTCCTGCCCTGCCTGAGCTGCCCCTCTCTGTCTCTGACCCACTTCTTCTCTCATTCAAGGCTTGAAACAGAAATTAGCTGCAAAGAATTTCTGTCTATAAGACACATCCACCAAAACATTTTGTTATTCCCTACAGGCTGCTTTTTGTGTCCCTGTGGGAAAACTGGAAAAATCCTCCTGCACCCACAGTTGCGTTGCTGTTAACGAAAGGATAATCTGTGGCACAGTTGGAGCCCATCTGGTAGCTCAGTGCCTGCTCACTGTTACAGCTCCCCTTCTCAGCAGCATCAATGCAGCTCTGCTAATCAGTAAAAACACACCATCCTCCTTTCACTGCACAGAGACTCTTGGTGCCAAAACACACTGTCATCTGCCCTAGACTTCCAGAAACTCCACTGGCACAGCAAAATTACGCTGTAGAAAATGAGAGCAGAGCCTGGCCCCTGGCTGAGATCTCATACTGGGGTAGATGACAGCTGTGGGGTTTGGAGCATCAGCTTACTCAGTGGCTGAGCTGAAATCTGAGACAGACAAAGTACTGATTGCGATTTTTAAATTTCTTTTTTTCATAATAAACATAGACACCTGCAACACAACACATAGTCTATACATACTGCTAATAACCTCTCAGCAAGTTACATGACTGAGATTTTAGACACGTTTTAGGAGGAAAGATGGAATAATAATCATGATCTTACGCAGGAAACAGAGCATATAACGGAGTGGATACATTACTCCCCAACAGAAGTGTCATTCATCTTTTGCAACTCCTTTTTTTTTCAAAATTGGAAGCAAATCGAATAGTGAAAGACCTTAGATCAAACAACAGAATTTCTAGCCGAAAAGTAAAAAGAAAAGTCTCTTTGTGTGTATTACTCCTCAAGGTGCTGAATACAATTTGTGATACTTGGGAGAAACAAGTAATACTGAGTTCACTGAAGACTTTGAATCTGGCTGCCTGATATCAGGCAACAGCTACGAACATTTGATATTTTTTCCTTATTTCTTTGAATAGTTACTTATATATGCTAACCTCAAATACTAACCCAGCATTTACAAAGAGATATCGGGAGGTGTAAAATCACCACTGTAAATAAAAAACCCAAAACTGTAATATAAGCATTGGAAACACTTAGAGCTTACTTTTTTCCAAAACATTGTTTCGTGAGTAATTGTTAAAAATGAAAGGAGAAATAGAAGTTGATCCTTCATGGGAAGAGGATGTTGCAAGATACAGTTCTTAGTTATTCATGAAGTCAGTCTGTTTTGCAGTTTATATTACTTACGATTCGCTGAAAGTAAGTAAATTTCACATTTTAAGAAAACTGAGTTAGATTGAGTCCAGATCACCTGGATTTTCAGTAAGTTAGAATCCGCAATAGATGCAGATTTAATTCTTATAATCCAGTCTTGCCTAAATTCAAACACAAATTAGCATATCACAGGCTTTCTAGCAACATCCATTCCCCTATTGTAGACCTGATAGATACCTCTAATTTTAAGTTACAGTAATCCCACATCAGTATCATATTCCCAAACCATTTTCCTCATCAGTAATGTGTATCTTGTAAATTGGTTTTTGGGTCTGAGTGGCATCGTGTGGTTGCAAAATCAGGATTGTTTATGTTGTCACTTAGCACAGTTAGGATCTCAGGAAAATACACCTGTCCTGACCTACTTGGGTCTACTTGTTTATTTGCCGTTTCTTTTCAACAATCATCCTTTTAGTTTGTATCTGTTTTCATGCAAGCCCCTTTATGGAAGGCTAGCTATCATAATCGGTTTTATGTTTTCAAAATGTGAGTAGGCTGCCTCAGAAATGTTTTGATCTTTTATTATAATAGGTGCTTGTAAGCCTGGTGGGAGCACTGCTGAAGGGACAAGTGATGGTCGAGTTCTCTGTTTTATCTTCCCTGTCCAACCAACTACTGTACAGCAGTCAGATACAGGGTTGGAGACAGGCAGAAGCACAGGACAAAGCAGCTCATCTTAAGAGCAGGTGATGCATGGTAATGCAGTTTGAAAGTGAAACTGAACCCCAAAGCATAGCGTTGCTCAGCCTGTAAAATATGAAAATGACGATAAAGACCTTGTAGATTTTTGCTTTCAAATATTCTTAATACTCGACATTTGGAATAAACCAGCTTGTACCAAAGAGAGTAGAGTTTGGGTTTTGGGGGGTAAAATCTGCTTTAGAGAAGTATTTTTATGAGTCTGTATGCCATTTCGGGCTGAGTTCATTTAGCAGGGTCATGAGAGAAGGCATTAGAAATGATCCCAATCTCCACTCATTTTAGTAGCAGGACATTAATAAAAGGCAACGAAGTAGCCCTCATGAGACCATTGCAGCACATCACTGTAGCTTTAGTCTAAGTTTTAATTCCTTTTTACACTTGTTAAAATTGAACACTCAAAGAAAATGTTGCCAGATCATGGTAGGTCCACCTCCAAGTGGATATCTGGTTTGACTTAAAGTCTTTAATGATCCTCTGCCATATGTTGAATATAACTTGAGGTTTTTAGCAAAATATGTCTTAGATTAAGTGTACAGTATACGCTGCAGCACCATTGGGTTATTGCTCCGAAATGAAACAGCATTACTTCTGCTCTGCAGTTGGGAGGACTTTCCCTTCAGGCTAAATGAGACAACAAATTAGGGGTGGGCCCTTCAGTGTGGTCTTTCGCAAGTGGAAGGTGCTGCACTGTCTAACCAGGCAGGTTTCCGACTACAGAGGTGCAATAAGGTTAGACAAAAAACAGTTGAAAATACTGAATTCTGTTGTACCAGTGCAGCTGCAGACTGCTCTGCGCCTGCGTGAACAGGGAGGTCTGGGCACGTGCTGAAACGTGCACATCAAGGAGGAGGAAAAGCTAACATTTACTTACTTGCATACATATGAACACATGTGGTGTATAAATAGCTATGAAAATAATATTTCTGTAATAATTATTCTACTAATAAGCACTACTTGGGATTTGTAATTTTTATATATATGTGACAATTATTTCAAATATTTGTAAACCCTAATAAATTATAATAGTTTCTTAATGGGCTATTGTATAAAATTGTACTTAGACTATTTCGGAAAAGCACATGATTTCCTGTATTGGTTGTAATGGCTTCAAATGAACGACTACTTGCATGTTTGATGTTATTTTCTATATTTTTGAAAACTAATTAATAACATTTATTACTTCAAATAGCATAATGTATATTTTCTAAACACTTCATGAACACACCTTTCTAATTGTTGCTATTGCTTATTTCTAACACGGCGCCAAGGTAAAATTACCTAAAAAACTTTCATTTTAATTAATTCAAATATATTTTCTGACAGACTTAGCTAGCTGAATTAGCTCTCTTTAGTAATTCCAAGTGACTGCAGTGAAACCCACTGGCAAGAGCAGGGCAGATCAAGTGCAAATTTCCTGTCTTCGTCACCCAAAAAAGGCTCCTCTCCTGACTTTGGTTTGTTTTAATGAGAATTTTGTGGATCCTTCCCTTCCCCCTTTCTGCATGCAAACATGAATATTGCTGTAATCTGAAGCCATACCATTATACCAGCAGCAAGTTGCTGTTGTAACCAAGGATGCTTTGATTGAGCAGGGGAACGATGAGCCTAGAAAACTACAGGTTAGCTGCATTAGTGCATTTAATCTAGTGACCCAGGCAAGATCAGAGGTCACTGAGAGAGCACTAAAACAGACTCATGGCACCCTGAGCAGTACAGCCTTACCCTCAAAATAGCTGTGACAGCATAGATATATGAAATGTGACTGTGTCAATTAAAAAATACACGTGTGTGTTATATGTTGTGGTGGAGGTGAAGGCTGAATGATGCTATTCTTTCATGTATACATGTTGCTGTAAAGATGAGTATCTCCAAAATGCCCCTATACGCTCTTCATTTCATGTTGTCAGCATGCAAGGGCAACAGACTTCTACAGTCGTAAATTTTTATGACAAAAAGTCATGCGGGACACGAAAGATAAACAAAAAGCATTTTAAAAGGGTACATCATGCTTCTGCTGCATTTGTCCATTTAAAATCTACTCAGCAACCAGAACAAAAATGTTTCAAGCCTTTTTGTGGCTATTAGGGGACTCCTGACACATTAGATATGAAATATCATCTGCAATTCTGTTTCTAAAAGCACCGTTTTGCTTCAGGTTAGCTGAGGATAGCAAACATCTCAGCATGTGATTCTACGTAAAGTGACACAAGATGACCTCATCACATTGCACAAAAAGCACAAACAAAACAGGTTTTGTTGATGTTTGTTTGTTTGTTTTTAAAGTGAATGGAAGAATGATAGGTTCCACAGATGACTCAGAACAACTCATATCCTTGTACGAACCCTTCCTTCCCTCTTTTGTACCCTCCAGCTCATAACTGTTTCTCCACCACAATGAGCAGAAACAGGTAGACTGTTTCAGGAGCATGAATATCTGGTACAGAGAATTTAAGAATGGATTTTCACAATTTAAAGCTAAAATACGTAAAAAAACAGAAAGCAAAAGAGTAGTTAATAATCCCAATTCATGGGAAGGCATTTCTTTATCAAAATAGACAGCAATTGCTTGGATAACATTATTAATCCTCATCACATCAGTGTCACTATTACTAAGACAATATCACTAAGACATTATAATGCATCACATTTGCTGTGCATCGTAACTGTGCACTCTACTTTATAGCCAAATCAAAGTCAATGTCCCTGTCTTGGAGAGCTTACAATCCTGGGGAGGGTGGAGAACGTCCTGCAAACAATTATTTCCAGATGAAGTGCTTACAGACTTATGTATCAGGCACTCTATATAGATCCTAGGAGACACTTGGATGTGAAATGATAATAAATAAAAAATGATTTGTTTGTTTTGTTAGACCCTAGCAATCTTTGAGACCTTCCTTCTTTTTTTTTTTTTTATTTTCCAAAGTTTCTGAGGCTGGAGAGGAGAGCAGAGAAATGTTTATTGGTTTGGCTGATGAATTGCATGTTTACAGGGAGGCTTAGAGTAGGGTCTTTTTTAAGAGCAGATGGAAGATATGGACTAACGCGGAAGCTGACAGGACTGGGAATGGTGGGGTGGGCAAAATGGAGAGACCGATTGGCACAGGGAGATGAAACGCCACGAGGAGAAAAGCAGGCAGAAGAGATGTAGCGCAGGCCACAGATGAGACGTGAAACTAGAATTTGATGTGAAAAGCTAAAGAAAGGTACTGACAGGAGATGAAAAGGGCCGGCCAGAGATGGAGCATGTGGTTCCAAGTGATTCAGATGGAAAGACTGGAGGGCGATAAAGCAAGAGGCCTGGTAAATGTAGGTTGTCAAAGTTAAGGAATGAAGTAATAAGGCTTTGGGGCTGGGGGAATAAAAATAATAATGAGTATGGAAAGGGATCAGCAGGTTCCAGAGAATATGTGGAATGGGAGGACAGCAAGGCCAGCGCAGTCACCCATAGCTACACAAGAGTGGAGAGGTCCAACCACCTGTGCACCCAGTTCTCACGCTGATGCCAATAGGCACCGTACCAAAGCCAAAATACAAAAAGGGAGAGAAAGTCCAGGAACATGTCACAGAATGATGGAGAAAAGAGCTGAAAGAGACCAGCGTGGCCCTCAAGTCTGTTGGCAGTGTGACCTGAAATGAAGGTTGCAGTCAGCAAGAGGATAGTGGCTACCTGCCACCTGAAGCAAGCCGCAGCCCCAGGTGGGCATGCAGGCTGCTCAAGGGATGAAGGTAATCAAATGTAGACATAAGATTCACAGAACAGAAGCAACCTAATACGAGATCCTCTAAGCAGATCAATGGGAGGGGAAGGGCATAATTCAGGGCTGGACATTTCTCACCACTCACGCTTGATTTTGAGGCAGAGATCCTAAATACGATCAGTCCTTTAGGGGCTGACGGAGGAAAGGGAAGAGAGAACTGCCCCCGTTTTTTTTTTCCGCACTCACAGCACAGCAACCAGAGACCTCCAGGAAAAAAGATGAGGGAGATAGCTAGACAGAGGGGATTCCACATAATTTCCTATATTGCTCTATGAAATGGGTTGATGAAGGTATCAACAGAGAAAAAAAAGCATGTCACTGTGAATGAAGGTGGAAACATTTTCACACTAGCATCCAGAAGGATACACCTACAAGTATTTAAGATGAGAGCCACACTAACTGTAGGTCTTCTTTGATTTCAAGTTACCTGCTGTTGGACAAAGACATATGGTAAAAATTAAAAATTCAGAAAGATGTTCTACCGTAGTCCATCAAAAACACCACCACCTGAGAATATCAATGCTGATGATAGCCAGAATAAACATTCACCCTCAGCTTATTGACATAATTTTTGAGTGCTTTGAATATATACACTGAACCAGCACATAGAATTAACAATAGAAAGAAACCACTATGATGTTGAGCAGCTCCTTCACTTCTGTGTGCGTAAGGCATTATGATAATTACTTCCTTTGTAAACTACTGCGAGGTTACTTCCTACAGAGGAAAGCCAATATGTAGGTGCCATGTATTATCATAATATTGATGAGAAACAGAGTGCTGTCTGACTGCCTTTTGTTTCCTAGACAGGAGAATCATTACTCAAGAGGATTATCTCTTTTTTTCTTTCTTTTTTTTTTTTTTTTTTAAGAACTTACAAATGTTTAGTTAGTCATTTTAGTTTATCATTCGTCTCTAAGGAAGGTGAACGTGGGTACCTTACAACAATGAAGACAGTCAGACACAAATCAAATTCATGAAGCCCCCTTTACAGTTCATAAACCTTTGGCTTCCTCCCCCTTTTATGCAAAGTGTCAAGCATAGCGTAATTCATGTCTTATGCCATAAATCTCAGTAGGCCACAAGAGGGAGCAGCTTTCAGAGGTGCAGGCAGACAGGGAAAGGGGAAAAAAACCCTCCAATTAACAAAAATAACCACATAGGAGATCCTCAGTCTCAGAAAAGAACAAAGAAAGGTGGCATTCTCCCAGCTAGCTGGGTGATATTTCAAATTTTGTAGCACATAACCAGCAGGCTCAGCCTTCTAAAGTGGACAACAGGTAGATATTTGCTCTTCACAAATGACTCAGTTTAACAGACATTTCTGTGTTCATTTCCAAACCTTTTCCTGAGCTAATCTTAACACTTTCTCTCAGTGGAAGGCAGAAGTGGCAGTCTTACCACTTCAAGGTAGGTAGGTGTAGGGTCACATCTCTGAAAAAGAAGTATTCCTTCGGAGAACAATGACAGGTTAAACCAATGCTGTAAAAAATAATCGACAAAATAAGATTCAGACCATGTTTCCAAGCCACCTGATTTATTTAAGCACCTTCTATAACACCTGTACTTCAAGGTTGTTTTTCCTCTTTTTTTAAAAAAAAACCCACAAACCAATACAAGTCCCCTCCCTGGTTTTCTCTAACCTTGGCAAAAGAATGTGTTCCCTTAAGCAAATTGCTGCAAGTTGAAGCCTATTGCAATGGATCTTACTTCTTGCAGGAGCCGTTAACACAGAAAGCTGGATTTTCTGCATCAGGTGAATCTGCATGCCCTTGCAGACCACTGTCCCTGTCACTCTGCTGCACAATCACATGCTGCAGCCACATTTCTGCGTCAGGCATGTAAAGGCACTGTGTTGTATGGTATCTTGAGGGCCACACACTTCTCTGATAGAAGCAGATATTGGTGTCCCCTCATATCTTTGCTGGCACAGACACTTCTAATAGGATGGAGCTACAATGCTTTTTTTTTTTTAAATCACTGATTAGTCCTCATTCAGTTCATAATGTGGTTTCAGGTGGAATTTCCCCTGTTTCTGGACTGCAGCTTTCTTTAGACCATGTCAGAGTATCATCAGAAACAATTTTTTTTTTCCACCAATACTCACAAAGCACAGTGAAAACACTGGAGAACACTTGTCTCTTAAAATACCACATCAGTGTATCTGTGAACAGCATGACTGCATGTCGGACTGGTGTCCCTGTCTGTCGCATGGCTGTAAAGCCTGATTTTCCACTAGAGCACAGCCTCCTAACTGCCCACATGCTCCCACATGTCAGCGTGCAGAAGAGCACTACTTTTGCCTGTGGTCCTTGGCTCCTTTGGAAAAAGGTACCCAAGTTCTAGAAGTACCTGGTGTATACTGACATCCCACCCCTATACGCAGGGCAGACCTTACCGCCGCACCTGAAAGAGAAGCAGAAGCCTGGGCAGTACAGATGCAGTCAAAGTGCACTGATTCAGCTGAAGAATTCAAGTTCACATCAGGTATTAAACCTAGTGGCAGTGTCTAAAGACTCAGTTATAATTTGCTGGATTTCCCGTGGTCAATTTATAGAATCAGGGGAACATGGGAAAAGATGATAAAGGTAAAACACTGAGGCTTATGGTCCTTTTGGGATCCTCGTTCCCAAAGCAGCAATTCTTACGTCCTCCACACACCGTAGGAAGGGGTCAGTGTCTAAAAGAGAGGCTCTCCTGGTGTGAAATTCTAGGGACGGCAATGTCTAAGGTATGCAGATGCATGACTCCCAGCTACATCCAGCTGAGGTTCTCAGCTACGGCCCTTCTTTTGGAACCAGACAGCTAGTCTTTATTGCTGCAGTATTTCAAGGAGGAAGATCTTTCCCTGTGCCTTGTTGCATGCACAACCAGACTTAGCTCAATGGTCCTGAGAGCAAGAGCTTACTTGAAGACAGAGATACCAGCTTTCAAATTCTCTTTTGGCTGGAGTCAGAGCAAGGACTTGGATTCAGGTCTCCCATTCCCCAGGCTATCCCCAAATGAGCCTTTCTTCTCTTTAAGCTATATAAATCCCTTTGTATAAATAATTAAGTGTTCATTGGGCCAGACAGGGGAATGGGAAATGTAAGAGAGTGATTCTTCAGCCTGCTAGTTAGCATGCTCGTCTGGGATGTGAGCAAGTCAGGTCCAAGCCACTGCTGCAATGACTAATTAATTATTCATACAAAATAGAACAGCTTCTATGGGAGAGAGGGAGTGCAATTATCCAACAGATTGACAGTAGATCTACTCTCCTGGGATGTGGGAGAGCTAAGTTCAATCCTCACTCCAAATCACGGTGAGGGAAGTTTTGAGAATGGCCTGTTACTTTGCAAGTTAGTGCTAACAATTTGGCTGCTGGCTGAAGTGCGTGCACACAAATAGTTCTAGTAAACTCCAAATTCTCCTTCCCTTGATACAACTGTTCTCGTACCATGAAAACTCACGCATCAAGGGTGAGACTTCTTTGTTGTATAAAAATAGGTGGTACGTCAAGCAAATAATCAGGGTTTCCTTCACAGTAGTGGGAAAAAAAGACCAAGGACACCGTCTGAATGCAATTCATCTCACTAATAAAATATCAGTGAGATAATTTCTTCTCCAGAAGTTTTAGTTGACTTTAAAGGAGCATAAATGTCCAATTTGGATGCAGATCTATGTCTGGGAGGTATCCAAAGTCAGCTGAGAGGAGCCCTACTCATGTTTCCATGATGCACCTTGCATCGTGATGCAGCCAGTCATGCAGCAATGGGAGTGCCCTGATGCCCAGCATGAGGCAGCAGTAGAGCCTCCTCTGGGGCCATGAGAGCCACAGGCCTCGCTAAGTGACACATGCTGTCCTTGCAGTGGTCTCTCCATTAGCCATCTAAAATTACTGCTTCTTCTTTATTCCCTTACCTCAGTCTTTTGGGTTTTTAACTGTGCTTGAAAAGCACATCACAATAGCTGCTGCTTTTTCTAGGGCTTATGCGTAGAACTGTAAAACATTGTCAGCCTGCAAAAAGACAGTATGACTGAGCAGTATGTGATTTGGTTTTGGTTTTACTCACTTCATAAATTCCAAACATTGGGAGATTCTAATTCATATGGCAATGTCAGTTAATGGAAGGGCATAGTCCCCCTCCTTGGGGGTCTCGTACTAAAAACACCAGTAGAATAAATGAGTGATAGTGTGCACATACCACTGACATTAATAGGGATCTGATCTACCCAATATGCTTGTGGCAGCTGTCTCAGTGAGGCTAGCTCAATGCCCTCAAGATGGGGAAGCCACAAGTGAGTAGAATTAAATTTTTTTTCTAGGTTGTTTTCAAATTAAACAAGTAATAAAGTTGCATGATTCTGTAGCCTGACTCTGTAGCCTGTATCATGTCTTTAAATGCGGTATTAGAATGTCATTATTGTCTCACAGCAAATGGGGCAGGGGTTCCTCCTCACAGTAAAGTTTCCTGGGAAGCATGCTAGGGAGAACATTTTGGCAGGAAAGCCCTGGTACAGTAATGTCATCCAAATGTAGCGGTATTGCAAGGTGAGAAGCAGGGGAAATGCTTGAGTCTTACCAGAGGCAGGTAATATGAGTGTAGGACCTGGGTCAGAAAACACATTGGACTTTGGGTTGTTGCCTTGTCTGACCTCCAAGAGACAGTGCACATGTAGCTGGAGGCACTAATGGGCAGACATGGAAAGGCTACTTTGACATGCAAAACGACTCTTAGGAAATACTCAAATCCAAGAAAATAACCCGGAAAACCCACACTGCAGTAGCTGCAAAGTTTGTCTGAGCTTTGGGTAAATAAATACCAACCTACCTATCCTAAAGTATACCTGCACAGTTGCCAGCGTGCACAGGGTGTCATGGTACTGGGTATACAGTGGCTATGCAGGCTGTATACTTCTGCAGCAGAGGTTAAAGATCCTTTTTGACACTTCTCTGCACCAGAGCCTAAGACATGGGCTCCTCTCTTCACAGGCTGCACATGAGTATCTCATTCTCTTCTCCAGTGAACAAACTTGAAGACTACTGAAAACCAGCAGGCAATAGGTTTGGTGGCTGTATTTTAAAGAGAAGGAGCCTGGCTCATTTTGGTAGCCAAAGGCTCTGAATCCCAAGTAATGAAAATGCCATGCTCCAGTGAGGAACAGCCGCTTAGACACAGCTTTGCTCCACGCTTGATACTGGTGACCTCTCCGTAAGGACCTCTGCAGTGTGTGTATCATTGTGGCTCAGCTTCCTGTGATGCCTCGCTCTTTCCAGACACTGAGCCTAGGTTTTCATTGTGGGTCTCTGATTCACCCTGCTGAGAGAATAGGCTTCACTTTCAGGAACCATGAAAGAACTGCCTTGCCTTGCCTTTGGTGATTCTTCTTCATCTTCATCTCTTCATCACGTGAAAAAGTTCAGAGCAGACCTATGTCTCTGATCCTGATGCTTGTGCTTGGGATCCCCCATGGCAATGCACACTCCCCCAGTCACTGACATAGAACAGGTTGTTATGGCAACTTTCTTTCCTTCTTTTGTGCACTTTTTTTCCTTCACAAGTTGTACAAGCAGTAGAAAGGCACAATACATACTTTTTTTGCTTTGAAGTTGTATAACATAAGCTGCACAGCACACGTGTTCAGGGAATAGTTTGCAACTTCTCTTAACCTACAGATTTATGAACATTGCTACACAAATTCTCTGCCAATAAATAGTTAACATGAAAACAAACTATACAAATGCAGGAGTACGTGTACTTGATTTATAGAACTAGTACACATCTCTTTTCCTATATGAAGCTGAACACATTCAATTATCAGTGTAGCTACAGGGCAATTCTCTCTCTTCCACATCATGCGATTTTATTTTAGATTTGAACAATACAAATGTATGGTTTGTCTGGTTTTTAATAGGTACCATATTGCTCATCCATTCTGTTAGTTGTATAACTTTATTTAACATTCCCCATCTCCCCATGGTTTTCAATTTGGTTTTTTAAGTTTCCCCTTGAAGGGAGTTGCCACTTATTAGCGGCAATTGTATTGATTTCAACTCAGAGTTGATTTCCAAGCACTGTTCTTCAAACAGGTATGAATTGCCTCTGAAAGCATCCCTATATAAAGGAAGTATCTCTTCTTACACGGTGTGCACTAAGCTGGAATTGTGCATGGCATGACATTATGGTTATGTTACGTTGTCGACAGTTCTTTACTCCATTCACTCTATTCCCTGGCTACAGAAAGCAGGCAAGGGGTTCTCTGTGACTCCCAGCTGTGCTCTGAAGGTGCTCTCTGTGGGACCTACTTTTGGCTAGATCTGTCAGTGATTATCAGCCCAAAACACCTGCCCTCAAGTACCACTGAATAATTTTTGCCTAGAGCATCTTGTCAGCTTACAAGGAAGATTTCTCTTGCAAATTCATCCTGCTGTTACTCTTAACGCTTGCTGCACTACAGTCTGAGCTACTTACCTTGGCGATGATTGAGATTGTACTCATATATAATATTTGATCTTTGCTTTGCAGGGATTCACCTAGCAGGTGTTAGTGAAGGCAAACCCGCCAAAGGAGATATTACTCTCACCATCCACTTAGAGGGGAATGGTTCTAGCATTACATGTATATTTTTGCACAGTGATTTCTTTTCTGGAGGCAAGATGATGAAAAAAGTGACTGTCAAATGCTTTCCCATAGCATCTACATTGCTTATGTTCCTGTACACAAAACTCGCTTTGATTTGTTTCAGTCTGTGTTTATGTCTTTACTTGATCTTGTGTGAATCATCTGTTATTTCAGCTTATTTTGTCCTATGCTTCTTTGGCGGTTTGCTGCTCAGTACCAATGATCCAACTGAGTCCAGTTCCAGTTCCATGACAATATAAGCTTGGTAACTGCATTGTTACTGATTCTTAGCACTTTCCAGTATCTAAGACATTCATCTGTATATCTGCCAACCTTTCACAGAAACATCACTCTTTGTTCTGTTTTCATATTTTTTTCCAGTGGATGTAATAAGAAATAATGCATATCTCTTAGGTACGTACTACTTTTCTAAACTATTTAATGTTTTTTTGGATCTTTATTTAGTTTAGCTCTAAAGACATATGTCAAAAAGCATCTTTTGCCATATGTTCTATATTCAGCGTGACACCCTGATAGCTGTCCTTCCTTTATCTATTTCACATAATTTTCCATGCTTCCCTGGAAAAAGTCAATTTTTCACAAATAACCCATGTATACAGATTGCACCAGAGAATGAAGTATTGCTCACAGCCATGCCTGAAGTCATTCAGTCAGCCACAGCAAAGAAGTTAAGCAGTGAAATTTATTTCACTTCTGGCGCCATGCTAACAGACACACTCAAAAATACATTTGCAAGAAATAACAGCAGATTTATTGAATCTACTAAGTTATGAGCAATTCTGCATATGCTAGTAGACATTGCCATTTATTACAATAAATAATTATGCACACACATAGCCTATACCAATGCAGATATCTGAAACTCGCAAGACTACTGTTTCTTCCTTGCTTACAAGTAAGAGGTTTCTGGCTGCTTGCTCAGATTATTAAAAAAGATAGAGGTCAAACAGAAAAAGAGTGCAAACTGGCAAGAAAAATAACTGCACCTCCTCTGAAGGCAGTAGATTACTGCAGGAGTTTTCATTTGCCCAAGCCAGTGCTATTTTTAAGCAAATATTAATCTTGAGGTGATAACATCTACGCTGCAATGCCAAGTGACTTTGAAGGTAAGTTCATCATCTGTCTACACTGCCCACCTGCTGCAACTTTTGATCCAGTTTGGGGCCGTTCAGCTAGTTTGCTCAGGGGAAACCTCACATGTGCACTAAGTATTAAAATATACTCTAGGACATGCTCTTCTGCACTGTGGATGAGCCTCAGAAGTCTCTGTCTGGCCAGTTACCTTCTTGTGTCCCATCTGCCATTGTGACATTGCCATGACCTGGAGGAGCAGAAAGCCACTTGCCACATGGGCCACAGTGTTTAGCAGGAGCCTGTGTTTAGACTATGCTTATGCTATCCTCCAGAACATTGTGGGGACACAGAGCACGATTTGGGAATGCTTCATGCCTTTTCCAGGCTCAGATAAAATCAGGCGTAGGCAACAAGACAAGAAGCTAAATAAGAAGAGAAGCTTTGCCTTTGCTTTCTGAACCTGCCTCCTCTCTGTTTTCACCAACAAAAATCCTCTGGATTTATGTCATATTACTATGAATAAAATGATATTCCCTACTGCATGCATGACTTTCAAACAAATGTATCATTGTTTCCTAGGGTAGAGAGCATTAGTAGCAAGCCAAGATGTCCCTGGTGCGTCCCCAGAACTCTGCTGATTTCGTGTGTCCACTTGCACTCACACACACACTCCCTAGAGGCCACCCAAGCTCAGTCTGGTGGTAAACAATAACAGGAGATCCACCCACTCCTCAGGCACGAGTGCGTCTTTCAATACAAACACATTAGTGGTGATTCAGTCTCCAGACACACAAATCATGCAGTGACATCTACCTATTCAGAAACTCAAATGTGGTTGAGTCATTGGAAACAGCACAGAATGCAGTGACTGCCAAAACAGCACAAGACATTTTAAAAGTAATTGTGTTATTTTCTTAGTGTTTAAATTATGTGAAAAGAACTTCAACCTGAAAAATAAAACGTTCAAAAATTGCCAAATTTAGAATTATTATGATTGCTTGTTAAGATCCAGCCATTAATTCCATGACTGACACCTTTTTCCACAGTCAACCCTGATCCTGAGGAATATTTTGATGAAGGGAGCAGAAGCTCTGACAAGAGTGTCCAAGATCTACGTCTCAGAAAGGTAACTGAAAAATAAAAATATTATTCATCTTTTATTAGAGTCTTGCTCTGATATTGCAGTATTACTCACGTAATATTAGCCTGTTACTAAAGATGCTGAAGCCAGGTGCTGAGGTTGCTCAGGAGACAATGGAAAACTGAAATCAGTTTACTTAATATTTTCTATTGTCTCTGTTTGATATGAGCAGACCTGAATCTATTTTTCACTGAACTTTTCTACTCAGAAATTTCTCCAGGTGTTACAATGACACACTGACATTTTGTGCAGAGAATTTAGCAGCCTTTAACGCACAGGGAAACTGAAAGGTTTGTGTATTCTATGCACCCAGTTGTCACAACTGACTACATTTCTGATTGACTGGAAATAATTCTCTGACGACATCAAAAAATCAGGGCTGCACTGTCAACCCTGATTGAGTATATGGACAACTAGGATTTAGGGCTTGGTATAGCATCAGTCCAGAAAAATACTAAGGAGAGGGGAAGGGATCTGAAGTACTCATGGCTATGCAGAACGAATTGTCTTCATTAAAGATTTCTCTAAAACTACCACTCACAAAGAAAAATATAGGGTCAAATGGCCTTGCATGGGCAAAACTCTCATTTGCTTCAACAACTGCCTCTTAATATAAACCATTTCCACACATGAACCTCTCTCTCTACATCTGTGTTTTTAATACCTTGCCATTTGCACTCATGTTCCTTAAGGCAAAACTCTGCTTTTGGTTACACAAGTGGAAATGTAGTAGCTTTTGTCTGTATTAACATTAGCATAGTGAAGAGCAAAATTTGACCTAAAACTCTCAAACAGTATTTACATGTATTTTTACTGGTGTGTCAGCAAAGTATAACAAATACTCTGCCAGCAGTCAGGTAAGTGGTATTTTCAAAATTCCCGTGGAAAGAACAAGAATACAAAGCCCCTTCTGAAAGGGATTGTTTCCAGCACTGTAACCGATTTCACGGCTGATAACACACACATCTACCAGCAGATAAGCAAAGAAAATATGCTGCTGTGATTAACCACATCTCTGATGCACTGCACAGTGCATGAGTTGCACTTTTCCTTCTCTTAACTTCAGAGCTACTTAGCAATGCTGTTCCCATTGGATTGAACAAATTTCTATCAGCTTATTGTGAACAAGTCTGGTATATAAATAAGTATTTCAGATCACAGGATGTCAGAAGCAATGTCTAAAAATCCAGTGGGAGACTACACGAGCATTTAAAACAAAACAGAGTTGTCCTGTGTTCTTCATCTAGAGTCTTAATCTAGTGTCATCCCTAAGTGAAGAGGGGCCATCATAATCAAAGTTTTGGCCACCTAGTTCACAATAGGCCACTTTCCAACACCATAAAGGTCCTGGTGCTTATACACTACAACTAAATTCCTTCAGCCACTTCTGACACAGTGCCGAAGCAGCACTTATGAACGCTCTCCAGGATTTTCTCAAGTTTTCTCTTGAAGAATTTCAAGAACAACACATATAATATTAATTTTAACTTTAAATTTAACTTTAAATAGTAGATTTTACATAAAGGTATATAACATTTTCTTCCTAAAGAAAATTGTCTTACATTTCTTGTTCTGATCTGTTAATTTGCATAAATCTCCATTAGATAATGTAAAATGAAACTATCAGTAAAACTATGGACATGACAATAAAAAGAAAGTAAACAGCTTTATGAATTCAATCTAAGAACATCTTGCAGAGAAAGGGAGCAGGTTTATCTGAACACACTATTCTGGTTTAAGTCCTTTTCTAATGAAAATGACTTCAGAGAATTTCTGGTTTCCTATCATCTCCAGATGAGCATTTTCCATGAGGCTGAAATTGCTTTTTAGCCCAAAGAACAAAAGATCAGAAAATCCACACTACATTCCACCACTTACATTCCTTTGGCCAAGGATAGTGGTAAATGATATGAAAAGAGCTGACAAATGTATTTCTCACAAATAACATCATACTCTGAATATACAAACTGGACTCTGTATGGGCAGCTTCCACTGAGGAAAACATAGTATGTTAGTAGTAATTTCTCCTGGATGAAATTATGTTTAGGATTTGTTGCCTTTTTTAACATTGCATTTTGAAAATAGGCAAGTAATGTTTTGACAACTAAGGCTTATTATTCCTAATGTAGAGTCAGCTATGCTAGCCAACTAGTTTATTGCTGATAAAGCTTGTTTTGGTCATGAAGGTTAGTACGTACAATAAAAGTGCCTGGTAGTGGTTTCAGTTGCATACAACAGCTCACTGTCAGTGGTACAGCTTTACCAATACTCCTGTCTGCTCACTTCTGGCCACTATAATTCTCTAACAGTGCTGGCCCGGCACACACTCCCTATCACAAAGCTACTACGAGTGGCCCGCTCTAGGGAAATCACTGTATTTCTGGAACACTTGCTCACATAGAGCAGTGAGCTCCCTGTTGCTGTGGTCTGCTGCAGCAATACAGTGCTGAACACGAAGAAAAAGTATGAAATAGACCTATATTGATGATCTGATAGAATATATTTCAATAACTAGCTCATGAGCAACGTTTGTAACTGTCTGTCATTCAAGAAGCATGACTTGCCTCAGAAATCAGAAAACTGATTTTATGATTATGTAGGACATGACAAGGGTTAGAACAAAGTCCTGAGAAGTTCAAGATATTCCTGAATTTAGGTCAAAGTCAGACTTTCTGACCATGATGATCAATGCATTATATGCAAAAATAGCTTGCCTTTTTTGAATCATTTTTCAAAATTAATAATAGGACATTGATTATATGAAATTGCTTAGATCAATACCCAATATGTTATTGGATGAAACAAAAACAGTCATAGCAATTTGGAAAAGTTTTGGGCAGAATGGATATGTGCATAACCAGCTGAAACAGGAGTAGGAGACCAGAAAGGCAGAATAGGTCATGTGCATGAACGGTCACAGTCTTACTGCTGTGGTTTAGCCAGAGATAGCATCTTTCAACAGCATAAGCCCATCTTCTGCAAGATTTTTAGGCAACTCCCTTGTGGTGGGACGTGGGTATCCAGGTACTGTTGTACCAGATGGTCTCCCAGTACAGTTCTGGAGTATTGGTTTACTTTTAACACCTAAAGAGGAGTGCTGCTTGCTGAATCCCTCATTATCAGCTTAGTGCAAACCACTGACTCTTCACTGCAATTTCTTCCCAGTCAAGCACTGCTCCACACTAAATCCACTTAAAGTTGAGACTAAGAAGGCCACACTTCAGAGAAGTATTTAAGAAGTATTTGACTATTTCAATACATAGTGTGATCAGCATCTTTCTGTGCTACCTCAAGAAACATGGCAATATGTACTAAAACCCAAAAACTGCTCACACAGCACTTGATATGTTTGTACACCATACTGTTGGCAAGGTACAAAAATGAAATGTAAGTAAAATTTTACGAAGAAGGTGAAATTTATTGTAAGGTACACTTAGATTTTCATCTACAGCAGATTTGCTATCCCTGTTTGCTCTCTCTTCTAAACAGTTTTATAAAGTTAAAAAGCTGCAAAGACTATTATCCCTGTCTTCAGAGTAAAGTAAAGTTCACTGTCCATGATTCCTGAAGGTATTTCTAGTTAATGTAATCAAAGATACAGAGACTGAGAGATATAGTTGATTCTGGGAATGAAAGAGTGAAACATGTAACTAGCTGCCTCAGATAACAGTTTCAGCAGATGGGTAGGAAAGCAATGATTTTAATGGGCCTTTTTTTGACCCAGAGGAGGCTCCTATCGCTTTTGTTGACTGGATGCAGTATTGAGGGCATGTGGGAGATGAGTCTCTGATAAATGGGTTTATGCAGTTTGTCAAACAAGCACATTTGTGAGCAGCGCTTTTTGTGATCATTCCCAGAAAAGAATCACGCAATTCACTGATTGTCTTGAGCCACCTCTCATGTTCTGCCAACGACATACAGGTGTATGAAATCTTCCTTTAATTCTCAAACAAATGCTGTACACCATCTCCTGTGTATAGACATTTAGCTGTCATCTTGTCCCTCTCTACTCACTGTTCCCTTTGTTCCAGTTATACTACCATTTTTGGAGGAACCCTTATCATTTCAGACATGCATTTTGAAAGTTCCTTACATTTTCTGTATCTTATGTCTTACTTTTTAGTAGTCATCTTAAAGGCTTCACAGGGCCCAGGCAACATTTAAAGCCAGCTGGCACTCAGAAGTCTCACTTTACATGTTGTAGTGAGAGTTGAATTTTGTTTCTACAGAATTAGAAAAAATAGATATTTTGAATTCCCTGAGAATCAGAAATATAAAAATGCTTAAACTAAAATTGTTTCTAAAAATACATTTGCTATTTAATTTCAAAATAGTTTTTTGATTCAGAATTATTTTGTGACTGTTCTATCACTTGCTTTGTTTTCTTTTACTTCATGCTTGTCATATTTTTACAGAATAATAATTAACATATTCTTTTACATTTTGTTTTTAAATATACTGAGGAAAGATGCTACATAATATTGACTGAACTATCTTTCTTATCTCATCTTTAGATCAAAGTGTCTCCAGTTCATGCAGTAATGGTTAATTTTGACACTGATATTTTGATATATAGAGCAAGAAGATAAGCATCCGCTGCACTAACGGGAGAAACAGCTGGTTTCAATATCTTTGAATACTTTTCTCTAGGACACTAAAAACTAACACAGCAACATCTGTAAACTGAGCATGCCTGTAATAGTCTGCTTTCTAGGTTCTAATCTACAGCACATCATCACCGCAGCTGATCATAAACGACTTCAAGTTCAACAATTATTTCAGAATATATGCTCCAACTGCATTTAAAATGCTGACATCTTCTAAAGTAAATCCAACAGGATTGAGATAAAAGGGCAAAATTAATCATATGAATTATTTTTTGAGATCATTCATGCGGTTAGCTATATATCAGGTTTCCTTTGCCACGCTTCTTCAAAAACATTTGTTAGAAACTGAAGTCAAAGACTGAAAATATTAATAGAAGTAATGCAATGGTGTGAATTACCTCTCATTGTCTACCAGGAGAAATTTTGCTTTCCCGGTCCTGTAGGTCAATTGGCACCAATTTTGCAGTCTTGAAATTGTTGTTATCTGTGTGTTTGGGCATTTCTTTTTGGACAATGGACTATTAGAAACAGTGAACGTGTTCTCTCATTTTGAGGTAAATGAAACACAACTGTGGTGGTTTGACCTGAGCTGGATGCCAGATGCCCACCAAAGCCACTCTGTCACTCCCCTCCTCAGCTGGACAGGGAAAATATAACAAAAGGCTCGTGGGTTGAGATAAGGCCAGGGAGATCACTCACTGATTACCATCATGGGCAAAACAGACTTGACCTGGGGAAATTAGTTTATTACCAATCAAATCAGAGTAGGGTAATAAGAAATAAAACAAAATCTTAAAAAACCTTCCCCCTATTCCCTCCCTTCTTCACTCCTGATTTCTCTACCCCCTCCCTGCCAGTGGCACAGGGGAACTGCGAATGGGAGTTCTGGTCAGTTCATCACACGCTGTCTCTGCTG
>NW_009620977.1:13541-19423 GCF_000690535.1 Cariama cristata | reverse complement strand
CTTAGTTGCTGGATGGGGTTAAACCATGATGACTGCAAAAGTTACTAAAACAAACTGGAAAATAAGTCTTCAAAACCAGAAATGAGAATACATAAAGAAAGAGCTATCCTATACAGTTACTGCCTATGTGTCATTAACTAAATTAATACCTTGGGTTTTAATATTGCAGCTAACTGTAGTGGCAAAAGCCAGATGAATAACAAGAATGATGTTATAAACTCACAATTATTATAACCAAGATGGGAACAGAACACCTAAGTCTTAATGGTCTCAAACCACATGTCTGTTTTCTCTCTGTCCCAGAATGCTAACAGAACCAACGTGCAGAAGCACAGGTTCAGCAGCGGCTTTCTATCAATTCAACAGTGAATAATAGTACAGCTGGAGAAAAACAAATACAATACATCAAGGGAAGAAGAGGGGGAGAAGTCTATCAAGAAAACTTTTAATCTGTTCATAGTTACTTTCCTTCACTTTTATGGAATAACTTCAGTTCAGGGCAGGTTTAAAGTAAACCGATCTAAAGGATTTTTTATTTAATTGTACTTGAGATGATCTAGGAATGAGTACACCTCATCTGAGTAAGCGTAATTTCTCGAGTTTTCTAAACCACCTATGACTGCATAAATCCTTGGATCAATAGATTTTCAGGTCATAAGAAACCACTAGGGTAATCTAGTCTGACCAATATCCATACAATCTCATCAGTAATTTCTGCACTGAACTAGTGGCTTCTCTTTGACTGATGACATAGGTTTTTAAACATGTTCCCTTGACTGGAAAACTCTTGCCGATAGAACCTATATGTCATCAAATATGCCATCATGTACCAAAGGTATGTCTTATATTACAGGTATGTAACCTTCTGACTGATACTAGCTTCCTACCCATCAAATTGTTCCATTTGTTTATGGAGATCCATTTACATCACAAAGTTGCAAATGATACAGCAATACTTCTGTTATAACTTTGCAAACATTTCATTTAAGAACCAGCTGAAAGCAATACTTGGAGCTATCTACAGAATTAGCAATATATTCAACATGGAAATGGTTTGACAACAGAACTGGAATCAGTTCTTGCCCATGTGCAAATGCGGTATGAGACAGTTATTTTCTTGTCCTTTCCTGAATGCTGTCAGACTCTTTTCTCTTTCAAATCTGGACTCTGTGAAGCCAAAAGCTGTGAAACTTTTCAGAAACGCAAGCTAATGTTTAGATTGAATAAACACTTTAAAGAAGATTTCTTTTTTGCTTTGTCCTAGCAGGGGGGAAAAAAAAAAAAAAAAAAAAAAAAAAAAAAAAAAAGAGGTTAAAAGTTAAGATCAGTTTCCTGTGGGGAAGCTGATGAAATGTTTCATTATCTGTGCAGGGAGGCAGACAGCTTCAAGGAAATGTCACTAACTTAGCATGATATTCTTAAACTAAGCATCATCTCACCCAACAAAACCACAGGAACACATTATAAGAAAGATCTGTGAAGTAAAATTAAAAAATCTGAGGTAAATTTCGAAGGAGAGCATTTTCTTCTCCCTCCCTGAAATATAATTAGAGCCCCTCGTGGAACAGATAGGTCAGCCTGGTAAACGGGGGCACCTTATTACTTTGTGGCATCCAATAGAGACAGAAAGATTGAATATTTTAATGTGAAAAAAAAAGTATATATAAATATTAGATATTTTCAGCAAGTAGAAGATGACTTAGCCTTTTCTGCCACTATTTATGCTCTCGCTTCACGTTTCAGTAGTGGCATCTGAGCAAAGACAAGGTTGTTAAACAATCAATTGAACATTTCTTTCTCACTTCACATTGATATCCCAGGAGGAGAGATGTTGTCCAACAAACACCAGTCTTATATGTAAATATGACATAGGATATCTGTTCCCCCTCCCTCTCTTCTTTCCTCCAGTGGGAGCCTGGAAGGGGAAATAAAGGGGAACTTCTCAGTCAAGACTCCCTTTCTTTTTCCTCATCTACCCCTCCATCAAGCATATGGGCTTCCAATTAGAGAACTAGAACAACAGTCCCTTCTTTCTGTCAGATAATTTTGAAATTCTGCATGAACACTGTTACATTTTAAGCTAAATTCTAATTTAGTCTAAGTAGGTGTAATTCTTAACTTTATTCATCACACTTCGCAGTGTCTGATATTTAAGAAAAGTAAATTAAAACTAGACACCAAGCAGTTGATCAAGAAGAAATCTGACCATATTCACAAAGTTTAGCCTCTAATGAAAAATAAATTAAAAAAGCAATCTTCTCCCAAAAGACCTCTAAAGGGAGGCTCACAATGAGTCAGTGATAAAATGGCTTGCACTTCCATGACATTAAGCAGTCCTGAGCAAGCCAATCTCCCTGCAATAGCTTTATCAAGGCTGCTTGTTGATTGATAGCAGGAAACTGCATAGTTTTCTGCTTCCTTGTGTACACACAGGATGCCAAACATATCTCATTAAGAACATCTGCACTCTTTTCTCAAGAGACTTTTGAAGAGTGCAAAGCAGCAGAGCCAAAAGTTGTGCCATGTAGATTCTGCTACCATAACAGGTAGCCTGCTACGCTGCACCAGGCAGAGCTGCTCTGCAGATAACCAAAAAGGTAGATAATTGCCAGGGAAGAGTGAATCCACTAATCCACTAACATCTTCTCTTTCCTCCACTAAATCCACACCACAGAGTAAGAAGGGTGACATGTTTGTTTTCTTTCCCCCCCCCTAAAAAAAGTGGGGAAAAAGGTGAGGAAAGAAATGAGCAAACTCTCAAGTTTTTTTAAAAAAAGGAAGTTGGAAATTAGTAATGCTTTTCCTGATTACACTGACACTTAAAATCCTGATTTTGAAAATATGCTGCAAAATGAATTTCTATGCAAAATCAGGAGGTACATCACTGTCATCACCATTAACAATTCAGGCAATGTCTTAAAAAGCATTCAGGGCATGTGCTCCAAAAAGAGACTGATTTGACTATTTTATCTGCAAACCTTTTGATTTGCTTTATGATGAAGATTTAAGTGAAACTTTAGTTTGCAAAAATAGTCCAGAACAAGAAGTTGGCACCATCAAACAATTATGCCACCTCTCCATAGGTCTTGGATGGTGAATAGATCCTACGTGCAAAAAGAAAAGAAAGTTTCCATGCACACAAGGGCAGGGGAGGAGGAGATGGAATAATTAGCCGGTTGCTATAGTAACACAGATAGAACTAGGACATCCCACTCACATGAAAAGTTTATCTTAGATTTTGGTTAAGTATTCCCAATATAGCCCTTTTTCTTGGCTTTGAAAATTCTAAATTCTCAGTTTTGCTATGATTACAGTGAAAACTCTTTTAGGTTTTCCACAGAATTCAGGTATCGACAGACAGAAAACTTCAAAATTGCTAGGGTAAATGTAATCGTGCATCTGCAAACCATAAAATAGGAGCATTGACAGAGAAGAATAGCAAATTCAAGACAGAGCTGTTTCACTGCTCTTTCCATTCAATCAGGACTCCAGAAGTTTGACTGAAATAATAATGGTCTGTGTAAGTCTGCTGTCTATCCTGAATACCTTTTTCTCCCAAATACCAATGAGTTTGTCAACTCATACTTTATCACTTCCAAGAGCTGTCAATTTCCCTGGGAAACTGAAAAAAAGCTGCTTCGAGAAGGACATTTAGTGCTGGACACTGCACAGAGGCACTAGAGACTTGCCTTAAATTACTGCCTTGGTGTTTGCAACCAAGCAAATCATACGTTGTGCCTACATAGATGAAAAACCAGTTTTGAGCTTTGTGGTGCTGCTTCTGGAACAATGTTGTCTTAGATATGATCAGATATGACCAGTCTGTGGAAAACCTCAGGACTATCCATGTTGAGTGTCCTGTGCTTCTGTTCTTATCAGTGAAAGGGGATCAGTACTCAACACCTTCACAGAGGCACTTGAAGGTAACTAGTGTTAATAGTTGACCCTACCATTTGCTCACCAGTCTCCAATCATTCTGGCTGTCCCTAGGACATTCCAGATTCTCCCAGTGGTGAAGAAGCATCTGACTTTGCTTCTGAAATGTATATTATGCATGATAAATAAGTGTCCCACAGAAAATTCAGCTGCAAACCAGAGTCCTGAAATTTCAGGCAGAATCTGGTATGCAACCAGGCTTATTCTTCAGTCTTTTCTGGACTGATTTCCAGATAAAGTATACTTGAGTTTGTGCAGCTGGAGTCATAAAAACGATCGCCAGGTAAACAGGAAATTCTTTTAAAAATTTGGCTTCTAAGTGAAGCTTAGATTGTCATTTTATAAATTGGCAATAATGTTGCTCATGTGAGACCTTTGGATGGAAGTTTCTCTAGGAATATAAGGTATTATTAATGGTAATTGCACTTTTATTGATAGCATGATACTTCCTCTGCCAAAAGTGGATTAATGCTATTGATGCAAATTCAATATTATTCTAATTTACATACCAGATACATCAGGTTCCTTTTCCTTCTATGATTTTTTTTTCTCATTGCATCGTTGCTATTTTTCTAGCTTCTGCTGAGATGAAGCTAAGCATATTAAACACTTCAGAAAATAAACTATCACATATATTCCTTCTACCATGGTGCTATTGCCTAGCCATTGCTAAGAACTATGATTTGTCTTTGGAAAGTAAGCACCTAATGAAATTACAGGCTTTTTTCAGATACTATAGAGTGACATGCATAATAATGCATCTAAATATGGACCAGATGGGACATATTCTAGACCAAAAATAAATGACAATTGATAGATTTGTTGATTTTTTTTTCAACTTTTTATGGACTGTATGGTGGCATTCTGAACATTGAGGTCAATGTCAATATATTCCAGTGTTCAGTGGGGACTTATGTTACCGTTAGAAAATCTAAATATTACACTTGATTTACTTAAATAAGACCAAAATATATTAATGTAAATATTAATAATCCATTCATAAATAATCTGAAGATTGTCTCCTGTAAAAGCTGAAGGAAAAAATGTGGTCATAAAACGTGTATTGTAGTCACCTGCACAGGAACACTATCTTTGTTATTAGTATCAGAAAGCATGCAAAGCTTAAACAATTATAAAGCTGGTCTTCAAATGTTTGTGATTGACAGGACATATTTTTTATTATTGAATTTGAAATTTCTCTAGTTGAAGCTAATTCCCAGAAGATTTTTTTTATGAATTATCAATCATTAGAAGTAAAGAAATAAATTCTGATTTTTATAATTATTTTATCTATATGCATATGAAATGGAGAAACAAATTACAAAGAGCCATTAGATTTGAGAGCTCTGTTCTCAGTGAGACACAATTGACACTGGAAGAGGTGAAGAGAAGAGCACTGGAGTCATTTCTGCTCAAACTATACTGACAAGTAGGCTAGGTACTCCCAGAGCAGAAAAGCACTGGAGGCAGTGGTGTAGAAATGTTTTCTCTCTACTGAAGTATTCCCACAACTAAGGTAATTCACAGAGGTCAACTATATTAGCATTCAACTCCTTCCGATAAATAGACTACCTTCAGTGGACTAACGTGAGGCTTAGGATGTATCCTTCATGTAAAATTGTAAATTTTCCACAGTCAACTGACCTGAGCTCTGGCTGGAGCCTCTAGACTAAGCAGCAGTGGATTTCAATATCACAATTTGGGTTGTGAAAGCCTACATTCTAAATAAATCCTGCTTTAGACACCTATATAATTTTCTGACCCTGCACGTATTAGACAATTAAAACAATATTTAGATAACTTGCATTTTCTAACTACTATAAAACAATTCAGGTTTTGAGTGACTAATTTCAGAACCACCAAGTATGCACTGCTTACTGTGAGTTATTTGTCAGGTTTTCAGACTTCAACAATTTCACAACAATTCTTGGAGGGGGGCGGGGGGG
>NW_009620977.1:7132-13510 GCF_000690535.1 Cariama cristata | reverse complement strand
GGGGGAAGGTAGATGGAATTATTCAGTTTAGTGTATAAAAGTATGGTTTTCGCCCTCTATTGATTCCATCTTATTTTATATGAATAGCCATATTTTCTAATTAAAACAAGTGACAACTCATAGTGTTCTCATATGTGCCAATACATCTTAGACCTAGATGATTTGAAATTGAAGAAGTATCGTAATATTAACCTTTACCTATCATCTTTTTTGTTACTGTAAGCAAAAAAAAATTCTTTTGACAAAAAATGTTTAATACAGAAAGGACATAATCACACATCTTCCTTTGTTAATAAATGACTAATCGGTCATTCATTCATTCACTTCATATTAATTGTTAAAAGATTAATCATGATGAACTAACATATTATTAATATCCACATTATACGTGTATCCATGGAAATTCCGTTGCAATATGGCGATTAACTAATGTACCGTTATTTTCAAGTTAATTGTTGTAGCATTAGAAGTAACTATGAAGAAAGGACTCAGGGATTTTTTTCCTATTATTTTTTGTTTAAAAGAATTTTATATTTTATCATATTAGAAAAGTGAATCCAGGGAGAGAAAAAGTGAGGATCTGGAGTTATTTCATTTTATTTCCCTAGTTTCTTTCATTTTGAGCATGTATTAACGATTTTTTTAAATGGCAAATATCACAGTCCAATCATTCTACTGAGAAGTAACAGCTGCCTACTATGAAAATTAATAGTTCTCAACTTCTCCAAGATTCTAATAAAGAACACAAGAAAATTCAAAATTCTAGTATTATATTACAAAATTCTATTATTATATTAAAACAGAAAAATACCAACAATTTCTGACATCCAAATATAGGGTAAATAAATATATCTATCTGGTGAGCAGTTACCTTTATTATTCTTTTTTGCCTTATCTTTGGTTAAAAAATTAGATCTTCGGTATTCATAATGTGTGCTTTTTTCTTTTTTTGCTTTGAATTTCAAAGATTATACTTATTCAATATGCAGTTCATGTCTGTGTGTATACATGCATGCACACACAAATTCTTTAGGTATGAGGAATAGCACTGTCTAATTTGGAACTTTCATAACAATTCCAGTCAGAATTTCAGTTATGGGTAACTATGATAGGTTTTAAATTACTGGATTTTTTGAATAAATTTTCACTTACAAAAATGCAACTATAAAAAAAAAAAAAAAAAGACAAAATTGTGTAGTCAGTGATAAAAAAAATCTAAGAAATCATTAGGCTTATTTAAATCACAAGGCATTTAAATAGATTTTTGGTTTTTAATATATTAGGATTCTGATGTTTGGGCTTTGTGTCTGCAGATCATGGGTACACTACTGTGTAAGCACGACCTTAGTCCCTGGCAGTTTTTGGGTTTGTGCAGTGCTGGATAACACTTCTCAATGTTTGTTTACCACTGCTAGTATCCTTCCACATCACAGGAATCTTTGAATTTTAGGCTTAAGAAGTTTAATTTTGAGTCACCTCTTTAAATACATTCAGTCAATCTGTGGTCTGAGTCAGTCCTCCCCTTTAAAATTTCATTTGATTGCTTTCAAAAGAGTTTGAAGAGCAGGCTTTTGTAAAAAGATGCCTCTGAAAAAAATAGGAAAAGCAGTAGTTCAAACTGCTTGTTGATAAGACTGTTTCTACCCTATTCCAGAAGGTTGCTAGATTGCAATCTGAGATCAATGAGATTAAAGCTTTGTTTAGTACTTCCTTAAATCATTTTCATTCATCTTCACAGAAAAATGAAAAAAGAATCTTAACTTTGAAGTCAAAATAAATTGTCATACCAATACTTCAGTGAAATTTTCATAGGTTTTTTTACATGTCTTTGAAATCAGTTGTGTTTAAGACTGTAGGATATCTAGAACCCCTTCCCTTGATTTTGGGAAGATCATTTGGATAGTGACTCTTGGGAAGAAGAAAAGAAACATCCTTGGAACACCCAATATTCATGCTTAGAGTGTTCACAAAGATGTCAAAAATGTAAATGAATTATGAAGGATCATGCTGCAAACATTCCCATACTCAAATATCAAACATGATATAGAAAACTTGTTAAGGGAAGTATCTATATCAAACATTGCATTAACCAACTTTTGGAGAGAAAAAAAAAATTACTCTCTATCTGACAGTTGTGATGATACTGATCAGTAACCAAGACTGCAGACTGTTGGCTGATGCTGAAGTTAAATACGTATGACAGAAATAGCAGCAGTGATGGATGGTTTTGGATCTGCTGAACTGACAAAATGCTACAATGCTTAGGATGCTTGGCTGTCAGTAAAAACAGGCAACATAGGGACATGGTATTTGAAGCCTTTACATGACATAATATGAAATGATGGTCAGCACTGAACCTTGACTACTTGACATTAACAGTGCTAATTTATATGTAAGAATCTGCCTACCACAGCTGTGATACAGGTCATTTGTTGAAATATCAACATGGAGTACAAACTAACATGTGGAAGTTGAAGCTGATGCAGCTACAAAGACATATGAAACTCAAACTTTTGCACTGATGACTACGTACAGCACGGCTAATTTGTGTCATCCTTCTCCTTTTAAAACTAGGTGATCGTGAGGAGACCATCTCACACATATTCTGGGGGCACTCAAATCCATGTTGTGATTCCTTTTTTCTACCTTCACATAACTTAGAGGAATTAAAAAAAAAAAAAAAAAAAAAAAAAACCACAAAACAAAACCAAACAAACATATATGCCAGCAGCTCATAAAATATCATGACATGTGTAGTTGCTTTTCTACACCAAGTCACCATTTCTGTCCATCCATCCTTAGTGTTTCCATTGCATCAGCATCCCATAGTTGCCCATCAAACTTTTTTTCCCCATTGTGGTCTTATTGTACTTCTCTGCTTTTTTCTTTCAGTTAAAGCAATCTCCTTCAAACAAAATCCATCAAGTCAGTTTAGGAATTAATGCAATTGTTGCCTCTATTTGTGGGTCATAACCTTTTCCTTATTTTGTCCATCTATTACTAAGGCTGAAAGCCCTTTGGAGAAGATCCATTTGGTATTTTGTACAACATCTAACACATATGGTTCCCATTTTTACGTAATCCCCTGGTAACATCGTAGTAAATAATATCAAAATGGATATGTTAAGCTACCAGGGAAAATGGTTTCATCTGTGTTGTTGCATTGGATGGATTCAAGGCCAAACCTACACTACTTCCTTCTTTTTAGGTTTGACCTCAGTGCCAGCTCTGAGCTGACCCAGGTGTATTTCCTGAAGGAAAATTCAGATTTGTACTGGCCTTAGGATGTTTGCACTTACCTGACACAAACGGAGGTACCCTGTGCAATTTCCAGCAATTCCCTCTTGTGGGACAGTGTTGAGAGGGTCATCTGGCATCCTTCCTACTACTCGTCATTCAAATATCCTACCTCTGTCCTGTAGAAAGGGATTCATCCACATGGCTTTAGCTGTATAAGAGTTAAATGTCAAGAATTGCATCCTCTGTAGTAAACAGAGAGAGACAGATACGTCCAGAAGATGATTCAATCCTTCTCACTTAGGCATCTACTTTAGAATGCAACAAATTGCTTCTGGAGACACTATGCTCACTCTTTAAAACCAGAAACCTATTTGATTGAAAATCTCTGTAAATAATTTTACTGTACTTTTATTTTCCACCCAGCAGCCAAATTTTTCTTTCTAATTCCTACACAGGCATAACAAATATACATTAAATTAAACTCAGATTTTAATTTTTTTATAATTTCTCTGAGTATTTTTGCTATGCTTAAATTTCAGTGGTTAATCTGATATACAATCATATTTGTGGGAGTGAAAAGTATTTGTACTTTCCAGTAAATGTTAACTTTGCTGAAATCTTTGTTATTGCCTGGAGAAATAATCATGGTTTTGGTAAGCATATGTAAAATTTCATCTTACACTTACCTAGCAATGTTTTAAAAATAGGGTGGAGACAGAGTATACTTTTAAGATAAACTTATCTGACTTTTATTACTGATCCACTTTCTCCTTCCCAGACTTCATGGTAGGAAGTGTCATCCTTCTCAGTCATCCTAATACTGATTAAAATGAGCAAGAAGCAGTTCTGACTTATTGATTGCAAAAAGAAAATAAATGAGGAGATACACTGTTCACTAGGTGTTAGGATTGGTAGTATTGATACTACAAGTGAGGAAATTAATTTTTACATTTAAAACCCAGCTTTTGAAAGAAAAATAAAGACAAAAGTTCAGATACCAAAACATAAGAAACTACACATCATTCCATCAAGTATTAGATGGGAAAAGGAGGTGAAAGAAGAGAAAGGGAGAACAGTAACAGGAAAACTAATAGAAAACCAGATCCAATGTGCTTGCATTGATTTTTGTGATTACTGTTTATTAAAATGCAGTGGATACAGATTATCTTTCTTTCAAACGCTCTGTATTTATTATTGCTTCATTTGCCTTGAAATGATAACTGCAGGCACTTAAAAAAATGGATTCCAACATTGTCTAGTTTCATTCTACTGTCTTTGTCTGTGATAAGTACCCCGTAGAAATGCTATTTTGAAACTTCTTTAAGCAATGTTTCTCTGTTAATCACAAGACCTTTCTTTATATGTCTTCTGTAGTGCTTGTACTGCCTACATTTTCTCTCTTATTCTAATGGTAGAAGAATATTTTCTAGTATAAAAAAATTGCTGTACTTTTGGAAACAAGTTTTAGTGTGATTTTATAGTATAATTTATATTT
This sequence comes from Cariama cristata, assembly GCF_000690535.1. NCBI lineage: Eukaryota > Metazoa > Chordata > Aves > Cariamiformes > Cariamidae > Cariama > Cariama cristata. The sequence continues at coordinate 8,775 of NW_009620977.1, read as the reverse complement.
GTGAGTCAGGCATTATAAGATAGGGCAGAATCACTGGCTCTGCCACAAACTTCCTAGGTGACCTTTTGCACAAGTCCATCTAAGTCAAGCCATCTAAGCAAATTAAAGGTGGCCAGGCACATTCCTGGGAACTGAGGCCCTCTGGCATGGAACACCCATATCTATGCTAATAAGACTTTTTTTTTCTCCCAGGCAGGGTAGATGTTTGCAAACTGTCTGTTGGTAATGGTCCCCAGACTCACCTAACCCCTAAAGTAAAATCATAAATTGTTTGTAGGGTGCTAGTTGGATTAGCCAAAATCTTGTCAGAAACTGCTCTGACAGACACAGGAACATCTGCAGGCACTGTTTAATTTACCAGTAGAGGTGTATCTTTAAACTCCATATACCAAATTTCTAAAACTATCATGATACAGATGGGTATACATTACAATTCTAAGAAACCTTATGAAATGAAAGTTAGGTATGTAGATGCGTATGAAAATCTCACTAACTGCCTGATTGCATTACGTAATTGCATCTTCAGATGGTTATGTGCATTTTAAAATGTCTGCCTGTAAAACAGAATTTATAGTTCCTCCCTTGTTTGTCTTGCAGCTCTCAGAGAATGACTACACCGCAGTCTGTGGCTATGGGCTAGAAATCCACATATTTATGCAGGTTCCTGGTCAGGTTTTACAGCCAGTGCTGAGCTCTGTACTATGACAATACACTAATTATACACCAGCTAGTCAATTAAAAGATTGCTTAGGTGTGTCTATGAGTGGCAATAACGATACAGATGTCATACCTATAGAATCAGGATTGTGTCTCTAGGGTAAGGAATGTAGGTGCTACTTCTTTACTCACAGAAACTACAAATTTACAGTCCAGCATCTGTGGTGTCAGAATTAGAGCTCGTTTTTGTTTCAAGTGGTTATGGAATACTGAATGCTGCTGTTGACAAACTACTTTCAATTGGCCAATTGCAGGTGTAAATCCAACTAGAAAAACTTTTAGTAACAATCTGGAAATTCCCCACTTTCTAATCACAATTCCAATATTACTATCTTTTACCAACCAGAGCTTAAAGAGATCTTTTGTTTTAGCACTAATCCCCTAATTGCTGCTTTATTGTGATCTGTATTTTTGCTATGTATAAAGTTTTCCTATTTCTAATAAATTGTGCTTATTTATATTTGACTTAAAGCACTCCTTTGCTCTCATTATGGTTCTAAATGTACTTTTTCCTTCCATGTTCCCACCCTAATGACTTCAAAATCTTAATTCAGGAATGTAGTTAGACTACTTCTCTGAAGGCTTGAAAAGCACTGAGGAATGCCTGATGGATGTAGCAACTACCAAATTTTGATATATGAATTAAGATATAGAGATATCTTCATAACAAACACAAAAGCCATTGCATTAATTTCAGACTGAACTGTCATGCTTACAAACTTTTCATGGCAGTAGTGTTGCACTTTTTGAAGTGGCAATTTCATAATTCTCAGAGATGGTACAGTCATTACTCTATAATAGCATACAGATACTGCGCAGTGCCTTTATTAGATAGGAATAGTTATATGATGCTACTGAGTAGATTGCCCTCTTTTCTTTCAAATCAGAAGGAAAACAAAACATGAATACACAGAATCCACAATGAA
>NW_009620977.1:0-7101 GCF_000690535.1 Cariama cristata | reverse complement strand
AGTTATGGTGCAGACTTTCTTCTGAGTACTCTTTCTGCTCACTAGTACATGCCATCTCCTATTCTGTGCACGTTGCCTAGAGCAATGCCAGTCTCACTGTTCCTCAGCTCTCCAATGATTCTGCCTTACTCTCCTGCATAGAACAAGTCATATGGCCTTGGGCCTTTTTACTACATTTTTTCAGCAGTTCAGGGTATTCTTTATCAACAATGTCCAAAACTCAAGCACTTAGTTCACAGGACAGTCTAGTTAGATCAATACTGCTAAATAAAAGAAGACAAGGGACCAATACCTATACCTGCAGGCAGAGTGAAGAATCTTGCAACTATAGTACTTAGGATGAGCAAGCGTGTTGTGTCCACACCATGGAGCACTCAGTTCTGGAGTTCCTCTCGGCCCTGTGTGGTGTTTCTATCGGTCTGGCACTAATCCATGTCTTTTGTATGTCTTCACAACTTATACTGTTTTAAACAGTTCAAGGGCTTTGATGCAGCTCAGCAAAGAGGCTTGCACTCCCACAGTGGGAAACTGAAGAAATTGTGTTGCATGCTGTGGGATGTGGCATCAGGTGATTTGAAGGTTGCTGAGGGTGCAAATTTTTCCGGGATAAAGCTGAAGAACAGCCGTGGCTGGAGAGAGCTACATATGATATAGACGTATCCTGAACTGTCTTTTGAGAGACATCCCTGAGGTTAAATACCCACTGATCTCTGTTTGGGTATTGTTTTGAGGAGAGTTAGTTGGAGCAGTCCAGAACAGAGCCAGAGAGTGGGCCAACAGCTAAACAATGAAGACACAGAGCCGAGAATTCCATTATTCAAGTTTTTGTCCTAGGGCTGTTTTATTTAGGAAGGTGACCATACATCTTAGACTGCAAGCATAGGATCAGACGTGGGATCAAAGCAGTATTCTTTGCCAAAAATGCTTCAGTGAAAGTCCACATTTGAACTTTGAAACCTGGCTTATTGACCTGTCAGCATGCACCCAGATCTGCTTGTGTTCTGTGAATCAAGTTGGTGATGCTGATCACATGGAGTCCTATGATCACACTCTCTTCTATCAGCCTTTGCAGCAATCTTACATCATTAATGTTGAACAGATCCTCCCCAGAAGGTCTGATATCATGTAAAGCACTGGCTGTTGAGATGTGTAGGACACCTGTGGTTAGTCTCAAAGTAATGGTGATCTTACAACATCTGAATCACAGGATACTTGGATGAGCAATATAGACATGTAAAGTCCAGGTCTCAGGTTATGTCATGCCTTTAATACATAGAGAAGGACAATTGCCTCTTACATATGACTGAGAAAAGTAAGGAGGGGTATTGCATAAAGTTCATAAAGTCTGATATGTATTTGTCAGCTGTACTGACTGTATTAGGCCTACATTCCCCTACATAACTCCTGGAAAACTGAGACTAGAGAAATATGCAACAAGAAAGTATTTCTTTGAATTAACAAAGTTTTACGGAAGTTCTGTTTGCTTTGTTTTTGGGGGGGATTTTTTCTGTTCCAAGAGAAATCCAGCCAATCTATTCAGTCCAAGTACTTCTGTAAAGAGGAAAAAAAAGAATCAAGGAAACAAAGGAAACAGTCATTGACTGAAAAAGCTCATTGTATTTAATATAGCTTTTTCATTAGTTCTCTTTTTTTGTGATTCTAGGAATTTTTGCCCTTTAAAACTACTTCTTTATTTGCACTTCCTTTCGGAAAAGAAATGTTTTAGTTATAATTGGGTGCCTTTTTTAAACAACAAAAATATTTTCTACAGCTCTCAATTGTCTAAGTCTTCTCTTTCTAACACCAAGTAATTTGTCCTTTGTTAATTACCAGCCTACTTTTGTGAGAAGCACTTTAAAATAAACAGAGCCCACAACATACACCCGGCAAGTTTTTCATGGTGTATGTTGTAAGCAGATCCAACAGTATGCAAACACCTGAACCTCATTTTGAGGATCTCAAAGGTCATTTAAATGAATGCACAAGTAAGGTATTTTTATGAGTTTGATTACATCTCTCTTGTGTATGTTTTTGAGGACTAAAGAAGGGGGTCATAAAATATTGCTTCAAAGATAATTCCCCGGCAATTCTGGGAATGTCATCATAGCATTTACAACAAATCAGTAATGGAGAAGAAGAAAAACGACAGTGTAAGCAACTTGGAACATAAATTTAATTTAAAACTCATAGTTTATGAGTTCTTCAACCACATAGTTGAATGGCCAAAAAGAAAGAAGTAATCCTTATCTAATCCTTATCAGTATTTTCCTGTGTTTGTGTTTCTGTCGTGTAAGTTCCTTGGGGCAGGGAATGTTTGTGTATTGTCTAGCATTGTAATAATTTAGTCTGGATTTAGAGCATTTGGGTAATGTCTTAAAACAAAAATAATAAACATAGTCCTACTTTGATGTAGATACAGAGAGACCACTGTTACTTTACGAAGTTTTTCCAACTTGGGTTGGCTACAATCTTCCCATAGTTGCAGTAATGTCACAAGATGGGAACAAGTGTGGGAATGGCAATGAGAAAGCTTTGAAAATTAGCATATATAATAATAAGTACCTGTAGTCTCCGCTGAAGGACTCAAATATTTGATGCATTGCATGGCAAAACACTCTGCATTACCTAATCCAGAGGGAGCAAGGAGTTAACCAGAGTTTAATTTCCCGCAGGTAAGTGACAGAAGAGTCTGATCATAGGTAGAAGAGAAAACATGTTTTGGAATTAATGTTCTGCTACCAACTATCATACAATGGGTTTTACCCTAAAATAAAAATGCATTTTCCACGTATTTTCTGACGAATAATGATTTCTGAACTGTAGCCTTGAATAAGTGTGAAGACCTCAAGTGCATTTCTTTGGTTTTCCTTTAAGACATTCCATCACTTACACATACAGGCATCAAAATCTGTCATTTTTCATTTTGAGATGTTATAAATGGAAAATGTAGCAAAGTATCTCAGTTTTCTCAGAACTGATTGCTCCTTCCCTCCTGGTAGTAATGAGGATTGCTTTTGATGATTATTAGGATGGTGTTTTGCTGTTGCCAAGGCACTGGCATGAACACTTTCATTCTTTCATGAATTCTTTTTTTTTGGTCACTGACAACAGGATTACACTAATTAAATGTATCTGTTCAAAGTAGGTCAGATGAATCCTGCCTCAAATGTGGAAAAATTTTCGCTGCAAGTACAAGAGATCCTGTAGTGGCTGTTCACACTGAAATAAAATCACGAGTCCCAACTTTCCTGTCTTTACTAAGAGGGGAAGAAATTCCTATGAATTTTTCCACCCTACTACAGCATAGTAATTTCTTATGAAAACATTATTCTCCATTAAGAACATAACCACAGATCTACAATGTTTTGCAATTTATGCTTTTAAAGTAGTACTACACTGAAATGTTCTGCAAACATTGTGTAGCCACGCAGGAAGACAGCACATGGTCATTACTTTACTGTCAAATCTCCTTATATTAGTGACTGACAAGTTCTTCATATGGCCAGAAGTCTTAGAGAATACATGAGTTATCATACAATTCTGCTTCATCCCTAAAACACCCAGAGCTCTTTCTGATATGTTACAAAGAAATTCAAGGCACTACTTACAGCTTCCGGGAAATATTCTTGTCCCTAAAACAGAGAATGAAAACCAAAGTGAAACAAGAGGCAGGTTTTTTTGTTGTAAAATACATCCTGAGTTGCAGTCTTGTGCTCCAAAAGAGACATTTTATCTTCTTACCTGCCCAGCACATACTGAGTACCTAGCATAGGGATTAGGATCTCATGATAGAAGCCAAAGGAATTCTGGGATCTGCCTCAAAGAATGCCTATGTATTTTACATTAAAACTCTATTTATCTGGAAATGCCTTCACTCAACAAAGAATAGGACTGTAATTCATCTGAAATTTCTCTAAGAGAAAAACTCCTGAAAAGGAATTTTCAGTCTCATTCTTTGGAAATCAATTGAAAGTTTGAAGCCCAAACTGGAGTTAGGAGCTGAAGCAATGTGTTTTGAGCCTACATGCCAGAGGAACTTCAGAAGAGTTCTCATGAGTTGTGAGAGTTGTGGTCTTAGGCACAATTTATCTACTGCAACACTTACATTGAACAAATATTCAAAAAAGCATGTAATGTCCTATTTAACTTGCTATAGAAATACTCGGTTGTAGCTAAGTCTTGGGAACTACATGTTCCAAGTTTTCCTTTAGTGCTTAGGCCAGGTAAACAGGTTTGAGTGGACTGTAAATCTAAAATATTCTAGCTATTATAGAGGGGGGGGGGGGGTTGTTTTGTTTGTTTGTTGGTTGGTTGATTGGTTGGAGGGGTTTTTGCCTTTTGCCATCATTTGCAGAAATTTAATACTATTAATTGTAATATTAAATTGGGATATGTCTTCTAAAATGAATAATAATCTTATATATTTATGCATTTTCATTAGACCTATCCTAACAGAAGTCTGGCTAGTTCTGGTTTGGTATTTTTTCTTCATTCCCCCTCTCTTTATTGAAAGAATTTTCTGTATTTTAGTCTTTAATTTTGTCCTTTTCAAAAACTGACTAATCATGTGTTGGCTTTTGGCAGTAATTATGTTGCAAATGGATCTTTTCCCAACTTCATCTCAGGTATGACTTACTGAGGTTTTTCATTCACTTAACTTTTTAAACATCATGAAGACTGGTAAATAAAATACTAACAACATTTCATTTAGTATCCACTTTGAGCAGATTTTAACAGCCTTGTGGCCAGTGAATCAATGGAGCTCTGTCTAGTGGTAGGATAGTAGGAAACTTTGAGGTAAAATAGACTAGGTTAACAAATCCTACGTAAAACATAGTAAACAAATTGAGTGGTAAAATTCAAAACCCAAATAGAAAAACTGCAACTACGTCAATGTAAAAAGATCCCATTTGTCATTTTTGTATTTTCACATGGCAGACTTTAGGTTAAAAGAATTTTGCTGTATTCTAACCCTGGAAATGAACCAAGTAAGTTTTTACATTAGATTTTTTATAACTGAACTTTTGTTTATTGTAGGCTATAACTTATAAAACAGTTGCTCTAAACTATGCTTTTGATATCTTTCCATTGTAAAATTCTATGGAAGAGGAAATGCTTTGTCTACCTCTCACTGGTTTTATGTAGATATCTACACTGTTTACATATGTACACGTTGTGGTCACAAGATCCATTGTAACTGCAAGATTGGGCTGGATTATGAGGTTGTCTGGCAAGTCTCTACTGATCGTAATATACACTGGAGTCAATTATCCCATAGACAGAATATGCAAACTACGGTGAGGTCTAAGAAGAGAGATAAAGGGGAAACTGAAGTGGTCTTGGCAGTCAATCTTCTGGTATCGTGGAAAGGGAAAAACAGAATATACTGGAAGGTGGGTAGCTAGTGAGGAATTGAAGGAGTTTTTTAAAAATCTCAGACTTCATCAAGGCCACAGAAAGGACAATATATTTCAGATGGCACGCAGCTCCTAAAAGGGAGGACAGTGAACTTCTGTCATCTGTTTGGGTGGCAGGAAAAGCATCAAAATAATAACAGAATGAGGAGGCATCAATCAGGCAAATGCAGTTCAAATCAGCATGTCATGAACTAATCAAAACAATGACCAAAAGCATAAAGAAAAGACATTTTTTCAGTTGCTTACATGTTGATTAAAGGTAACGAGCAAGAAGAACTGGAAATTTTCATTGAAAAGAAGAAATTTTACACAACTGAAAAAGTGAAATCTGACAGAATGATTCATACCATTGGAATACTAAAATCACCTGTTTAAACGTGCTTGGGAGGGACAGAATAGATAAAAGAGGAAGATGCTGTGAAGAAGTTGTTGGCACCCCAGAATTAAAAGATATTGAACACAAGAGGCATGGCTCTGTTCTCTGAAATCTGTGATTGAAGGCACAGAAGTATCTGTCTTCTGGGCGTTTCTGTAATGTATGTGGGGCAGGGGGAAGAAGGATTACTGTGAAGAATTTCAATTTAGGAGACTTGTACAAAAGAAATTCAAACACTGGAACAAGTTTCCCAGAAATGTTGTGGAGTCTCCATCCCCGCAGATATTTGTAACCAAAGTGGTCATGGTCCTGGGAAACCTGCTGGTGGTGATGTTCCTTTGAGCACTGTGATTGGACGAGATGACCTCCACAAATGCCTTCTGATCTCAACTACCATGTGATTCTGTGAAAATCAATGAAATCCAGCAGTTCAAAGTTACTACTAATAATAATACAACAACTGAGTACGGTAGAAGAGGTGGATATGACAGAAGAATATGTATACGCAATCTTGTTACGAGATAAATGTGAGACACCAATGTGATACAACATCAAAACTAGGAAACAATACATTAAAGTGCACCAATGGCTGCATATTTGGTAGATATGGGAAAGTATTCATATCATTTTACATGTATACCTCAGTTTCAGCTCTATTTAAGAAGGATGAATTAAGCATGGTAGAGAGAAGCTCTTAAAACATAATTATCTTTCCTAAAACTGGCTAAGTCTTCTATTTAAAACATAAAGAGAATAAGCCCCACCATGGGAAAAACCTAAGCTGAGGAAAACAAGCATAAATTCAAGTTGGAAATATGAAGCAGACTTGTAACTAGTAGAAAGAAGAAGTCCTGAACAACTTTCAGGAGAGTGACAGGGAAAAAAATCCAGCTGTTCTAAAATGATGCTTTATGAGCTGATGGATTATGATGATATTTGTTAGCAATAGCATGGGGCTGGACCCCAAGACTTCCTTCAGGAGTTAAATACATACAGAAATTCTAAATGACTGTTACACAAAATAAATCACATCCAGGAAAAGATAATTTTACTTTGGATATGAGAATGATGGGTAAAAACTGCTTAATGATTGGAATGGTTTAGGAACTTCTTATTTTGACTTGTTTGTTTATTATTGTTTGCGGTGGGTAAGCTTTCTGACATACATGCAGGTAAGCAAGGAAAAGACCAACCAGTAATATGTATGCTTAGTTTTTGAAAGACCTACTTTTGAGAAGTTGAGGATGAGCACAGTTGATTTGGAAGACAACACGGAAGCAGAAAAAAAATAATTAAAAATAAGAATTA
>NW_009620976.1:0-1287 GCF_000690535.1 Cariama cristata | reverse complement strand
GCCCTGCTCCCCCCTCCAGACCCCGCTTCTGATTTCCAGCCAGAGGCTCTGCTTTGAGCACTGGTCCAAACTGGGGGCTGACCCCAGGATGGGGAACAGGCACTGGGATGCTCTGCCAGCATCCCCAGGGAGCGAAGGTTCGGTGGGGCTCCCCGTGTCGCAGCCCCCAGCACGGGCACTCACCTAACGATCCGTTCATGTGATGGGGCTCCATGCCGCCCATGCCACCCATGGGGCCGTCAGAGCCAGGGCCCATAGGGAACTGTGGAAGGAAAAGGCAAAAACCCCAAAATCAGCCACAAAATCACCCCGCACACCTGCCACGGCCCCGGCAGCTCCTGGGGACCGTCCCCTCCCCCATCCCTCTGGAGCGGGGCGAGAGGAGGGACACATCCACCCCCCAAAGCTGTGGGGCACGTCTAGGGGCTCATGGTCCTCTGGGTTCACCTGTAAAATTTGGCCAGATGGGTGCAGGCAGACCCAGACCCACGGCCGTGCAGAGGGCTCCCTCCAACCAGCGTTGAATGAGATTTAAGTCTGCTCGTATCCCGCAAAACACAGCACCTCGCCGGGCAGGCAGCTGCCACCACCTCGGCCGGAGCAGCAGGACCGCCGCTCTCTTAATAAGCATAAAAAATTAACAAAGTCGCCGAAGAGTTAATCGCTTTTTGATGGTTTGTTTTATTTCTGTTTTGTAACAAATGGCTGAAATCAATTAAACTGCTTTACTCTCAACTGATGAAGTTAATTATGATTTGTTATGGTATCTGATATGTAAATTATTAGAAAGCAGACTTACATTCGATCGACTGCCTGCGGGCGGTACTGGATTAATCATTGTGTAGATGTTGTCACTTGAATTTGTTGAATCTGTGGAACAGTGAAGCCCAGTAAGTTGGGTGATTAATTCATTTCTTAATTAAAACAAACTCATGCCATTTGAACTCATTCTTTTGTATTTTATCACCTAAAATTCCCTCTAAGTACCACCATTTTCTGGTTAATTTGTATTTAATGAAGATCCACAAAGTTTTTAATCACAGAAATTCAACTGTGAAAAATAATTCAACTCCTGGCTAGGAAGCGCGGGGAGGTAATTCCCCTCCGTGTAGCATTCCTCACCTCCCCACCTCCCCGAGCCCTGCAGCATCCAAATCCATAGGGGGATATAGGAACACCCCCAAAAGCCATCCCGAAGCCAAGCAGCCCACGCTGCTCGCTCCCTGGAAAGGCAAAAGCTACATAAATCGGTTATCGCCGGTTGGGCAAGGGCTGCCCGCGCTTGGC
>NW_009620975.1:0-10964 GCF_000690535.1 Cariama cristata | reverse complement strand
ATATAAAATATAATACATATTTATAAAAAAAATATTACTTGCTATCCTGTTTTTCTGAACAGCCTGGCTCTGAATGGCTTTTATTAGTTTGTGCTTTATCTTACAGTCCCATGAAAATTTTTGCCAGATCTGAAACTAGGTTTCCGTTTTAAATAATTTCTTTCAAATCAAATCAATCTTTCTCTGAAGTGATTGAAATAATGTTTATACATGATGAGAACCATTAATTTATAACATGAAACCTGGACACGTGTAACAGTGATGTATTTTCATAAAGGTGTTTTTCTGTATTGTTTGAAGATGTGTCTGCCAAGTGAGGGCAGGACGAGGCTATGAAGTAAGCGTGCGTATCTGTACACACCTTTTGTGTGGAAAGCTATGATCACTGGTCAGAAAAAAATTTGGAAAAGTATTCCTTTTCTTGTCAGATACAAAGACCTACAGTAAAACTTGATTCAATAGAGCAGATGATGGAGACAAACACATTTCCCATGACTCTGATCAGTACTGATGCTCCTACGCATGATGATGTTTTTCTTATGAAAGTCTGTGAATCTGTGCTTTGTGTAGCACATTCACATAGGCAAAGGGCGACTGAGAGTCTGATGAAATGCATTATTTTGCTTTGGTGTAGCAGTGGGACTCTGACTCAAGTAAGCACCGCAGCCCAGAAATCTACCAGCAGAACAGGCTGTTCCTTCATCCAGTGACTGAATTTGCACATGCCAGCATGGCTTTTGAAACCTCTCACAGATGTTATGTAGCGGTAAATTGGACAAGAAGTGATGGAAAGTCCCGTAGTTGACTCCCAGTGAACTGATGGTTTCTGACAGCATCCATTCACCGAGCTTTAAATTGATCGGTTCGTTTGTTCACACGCTGCTGATAACAGGCATGAAAGACACCTGAGAGAGGACAGAGAGAGAGTCTGTGAGCACAGCATGCAGGCGAATTTGCTGTATTGCTTTTTACATGTTGGTTGAATTTGTACCTTTATTGATTTTAAGGATTTCAGCTGTACTGTGCCACAGTCAGGCAGTACTGCCTGGGCCTGCTGTCTGCCTCGCTCTTTGTGCTGAAGGCTACAGCGAGGACCTGCCGCCACAGGAGGCGGCTGCTGTCTCCATTTGTAATCCCTTCACTAACGTGCTGTTGGTATCTGTGAGGGGACTTACTGCACTTGTATCAAAACTTCATCGTGTTTTTATCCCACCAGGCACGTCAGTGCATGCATGCAACTAGTTTGGAGTTCACTACAATTAGTTAGCGCATTTTTATGTCTTTACCCAGTGGAGCCTTTGTACTGCCCATCCTTGAAATACCCATGCATTTCAGTGTAGTATTTGTAATTTGTAATCTATGTTTGTGGATTACGTTGTAATGTAGCCTTCTCCACATCTCAGGCAGGTATCTGGAGTGACAGAGATCCCAGAGTGCCCAGAGCTGAATACGACTTGCTGTGATGCTGATGAAATCAGCTGAGATGAATTGGGATATTTACATGAAAATGACCATTGCTTCCACTACTTCCAGGAGTAAAAAGAATAAATCTGCAAAAAACATGAAAGACCAGCTCTAATGTGCTCCCTTCTGCACTTCTTTACAGGCAAATCCGTGACACTGTACACTGGATGTTCAGTGAACCAATGCTTGTTTACTACATTGGTGTGTTTCGAGATGCTTTTTGGCCAAATGGAAAGTTAGCGCCACCACCGAGAGCCAAGAGCGATGAACAACAGCAGGAGACAAAACAGAGAGCACAGCAAAAACTACTTGAAAACATTCCAGGTGAGATCACTTTCATTCTGCTTAATCACAGATTTAATAAGTAGTAAGGAGATTGGTTAATCAAATACTGTTCTACTGCATTTTAGGTTTTTCCTGTAGAGTTGTAAATTACAGTTATTTGCATAAGTAAGGATAACTTTGGCTTTATTCTTTGCCTCTCCTGTCGATGTCTGGTAAAGGGCATGGATTCGCTTATTATTGATGGATGCAAAATCCAGTATCGCTGTACTTCTGTCTGTAATATTCATCAAGGAACCTAAGTTAAGTCAAGGCTCTCTCTGCTGGTTCTCTGTGAGCAAATCCCAGGTGGTTCTGCTACCTGGAACTCCTTGACAAATAGGGAGGGTGGCACCACCCCAATTACTTATTCTTCTTATATTTCAAAATCAAAGAGGGAGATCTACCCATGCTGTCAGTGCTGTGTGTTGCTGTCTGTTTCTGATAAGAGGCTTCAGGGCACTGAGTGTTACAGGGACCTGCAGCCAGGACAGAAGCGTCCTAGGTTGAGTGGGGTTTCCAGTACTTTCCTTTGCCTGCCCTCCCCTCCCAAGCCTCAGCACGGTGCCCCAGAAGCGTTGTGTTCCATCCCGTCCCGTATGCAGTGCAGGGAGTCCAGTTACCTACCTCTGACTCTTCAGAGATTGCATAAACCCAAAGGCACCTAACGGAGAAGAACCCAAATCATTCCCTTTAGCCTTTGGAAATGCACTTGAATAGCTTGAATGCTTTTTATCTCCCCTCCAGCTGAACAGAGTGTACTTTAACAGAGCTATTTTATAGTTTCACTGAGATATCTCACGTACCCCCTTGCTTTAGGTGGTTTAATCAACTTTTACTGCAAAAACAGGAGCAGGTATGCATGCAAAATATTTGTCATTTGATGTGTAAACAGCCCTCCATTTACTGTCTCTGTTATATACTCACCTACTTGCCTAGAACAGCCTTCCACAGTTCGCTTGTGGTTTTGTTTGTTACTGAGTTTGGAGAGGTATGTCAGGATGTAGCTGAATGCACTTTAAATTAATGATGAAGCATTTGATCACTTAGAATTCTCTTACCTGCTTACTTGTGGGAAGTATTTTCTGTGGAGATTGAGAGGCAATTAAATTGGTAAATGGCTTTTAACTGTTGTAGGAATTGCACCTTTGCAGCTGAAGGTGCATTTAAGTGCATGGTTTAATAATGTATGCGATCAGACTTGACTCTGTGAGGTGAACTACCTTAAAGGCATGCTATATATCATGTTAAAACACTTAAAATGTTGAGATGCTTACGCTGCTATTATTCAACTTGAGTAACTTGAGAGTAAGGGTATCTTTTCAACCTGTGACCTAGGTTACCTGTGTGTTTTTAAAAGGTTGGTGAATGGGGACGATGTATCTTGTAACCGAGGGCCATGAAGTGCAGTGGATTTTGTTTCCCCTCCTTTATGGGTGGTAGCCTTAGCTGGAGGTTTTGCCTGGCATGAGTGGAACAATGTCAGCTGAAGTAATGTTTGTTGCAGATACTCTGCAGAGTCTTGTGGGACAACAAAATGCCCGTCACGGTGTAGTGAAAGTGTTCAACGCATTGCAAGAAAGAAAGGCTAACAAGCATCTACTCTATGTGAGTAACCAGAAAAGTAGCCTTTTAACTTTATAATCCTGTTAATTGCCGAGCTCTGCTCACTCAGTATTAAAGCCTGGGGGGTGTGTTTTTGCAGAGATTTATGTTGGACTGTTGTTGTGTGTGCAAGTAACTTCTGTGGTTATTAAAATAATTCAGAAAAAATGTACTTGGTTCCATCATTTGACTAATTTTGAATAACAAAAAGCTGCTTACGTTTGAAAAAAAAAAGTATTGCTTTTGTCTAAAAGAGATCCTCTACCACATCCAACTTGCCTGACTTCATGAAGCACAAAATTAATTTCTTTGTATAGCTGAGGCAAATCGACATACGTTGGAGAATCCTAGGGAAGGAGAGCTCCAGGACTGGCTCACAGTTAGGACACAACAGCCCTCCAAAAGTCCCAGACCTCTACTGTGGGCTGGGACCGGTCGGAGTATGCAGCTGGATTAAAGTAAAACACCTTCGCCCTCAGTCAGTCTCTTCTGGCTCCTTTCCTGCAGCAGCCGGTCATGGAACACAGCCTTGGCAGCCTGCTCAGGAGCTGCGTGCCTGGGTGCTTATGTAGCTACCGCGGCTTCCTCGGAACAGCCCTGTTTTATACAGGGTGGGAAAGCCCCACCGGAAAGTGGCCACCACCCGTGGCACTGGCCTTCTTTCAGCCTGAAGACGTTTCCCACGTCAGCTGTGGGGTGCCTGCTAACTGTAGGAGGAAAGAAAAGTAGTTGCATGAATGATGAATAGAACAACTCTACGTGTTTCTGTTACCTGTGGTGCTCTAAACATGACAGAAAGGAAAAAGAAATTCTGACTTGGCACCTGCGCTCATCTTAACTCTTTTCTGTTTTTCAGGTTTTGCTGGAACTGCTGCTAACTGAACTGTGTCCTGAGCTCAGAGCTCATTTAGAGCAGCTTAATGCCGCTTAGGTTTGGATCTGCACAATTGGACCACTAGAGAAATGTCTATGTCCAAGAATAGACATGAAACTTATTTTCCTCTTTTCCATAGAGGGCTGAGGACTATGATTATTTTTAGCGTTTTTCTTTCCTCTTGAGTTTTTTGTGAAGTAAACAGACTTGAAAAGATCTGATGCTGTAGTAGGGTAGAGAAAACAATGCTGTATAGTTGCCAGTTTTTATTTAAATTGTTCTATTTGACTACTCTTCTGTTTCAAATATAGATTGAAAAATAAATGTTCATATAAGCTGAAAGAAACCAGAAAATATTTTAAACATTTATTAAAAGAAATTTTGCTTATAGTGGTAAACTAATGAATGTTGTACAGTTCTAATCTCCTCACTGAGGACTTGAGCATTCCTTTTTTCTTGTGTATTGGAAAAGCCTTGTTGTGCAATACTACATGTAAAGCTCTTGTGAAAATTTTATCAGTTTTGTTTTTACCAAAGATTTCCCGTAGTTTGAAGCATTTGTAAGCAATAAATAACACAACTGGATCGCAGTACCTGGTAATGAGGCTGTAGTGACAACTAAGGAATGAGTTTGACAGCACTGGTTTCGTAAGGAATATTTACCGTTACTTTGAAGTCTGTGTCAAAAATATGTGTTGTAAACCGGTATGTCCTAACAGAATGCCTGTGTTAAATGTTAGTTCAGAGATTAGTGCTTATGAATTGCTTCTATGAATGATTAAGTAGACATTTAATTAAACCATTCTAATAACTTCCCTGATATTACTCAGGGCTGTTTTATTCAAATACCCAGTTTCAAACAACCTTCAAATCTTTTGCTTATTTTATACAAGGAAAGAAAACTTACGTCTTCAGTGGTTTTTTTAATTTATGTAAAATTATGTAAATACGGTCTTAATGCACATCTAAATAATTAAACATCATCAAAAATCCCTAGGTGATACTCATTACTTTCTTTTGAATTCTGTATAGTTGTGCTCTTAGAAAAACTGCTTGCAGTTAAAACTGGCTAGATTGTAAGGTACGTAAAATCCGTATGCTGTACTTAAATCCATGTTTTTAGTCACATCTAGCCTTCTGTTCCAACAGTTTCAAAACAGTTTTCAAGTCACGGCACAGTCCTGGGAAGCAAGCCAAATTCTGCACATACAGAGTTTTACAAGTAAAGAGCTATTGAGAAATGTGCAAGTTTACCATAGCAGTCAGTAAAACTTACTAGTGGTTAATCAAAGTATCTTCTGATAAAAGATTCAGCGTATCATTGCTCAGGCATACACGCTCCTAGCCAAAAGGTTTTCAGCTATTTCTAATACAGACAGAGGCAGCATAAATGCAATATGAAGGACTGAGGAGAACAGGCCTCGTGCAGAAGACGTGTACAGTGAATGTTTCCATACTAATGTCGTGGTGTGTTTTTTTTTTCTCCGTAGTTCTGTAAGTAGTATTTTCTAGTTTTACAAGCTGACATGGTTTGAAGTGTAAAGCTTAGTGTCATACAGGCCAATTTCCAACTTTCAGTCTCTGCAGTCTGAGAGAAAAATGTGTTAAGATGCCTAAGTAGATCTGGATGCATTAGAAAAGCCTGTGAAAGAAAGTATACACACCGCTAACAAAGGTAAGATTTAAAAATGGTTGTGAGCTGTGAATGGGTTGTATGTGAAAACTAGACAAGTTTGGGTTCAAGCAAGCTTTTCCGAATATTAAAATTTAATATTTAAATACTGAAGATGCAGAAAAGGAAAGAACCGTTTTTACTTGGTTTGGGTTTGATTCATGTGCTAGATAGCGGTATGACATGAAGAAAACACAGGCCATCTGTCCCAGTAAAATGTCCTTAATAAACCTGAAGTCTTCAATACCATTTTAAAAAGTCTGCCTTTGCCTCGTCTCCGTTAAAGAAAAAGTGTGAGCTTTTTGCTTTCTCCTTTTTTTGGATAAAAAAGAATCAGTAAATTGCTTTAAATAATAATTTACAGAAAGTTGAAAAGCAAGCAGTAAATGAAGAACAGTCTATAATTGCTGGAGATTAAAGATGTTTTATTGTAGGAAATGCATCTATATACCAGTCACAGTTAAAGGAAACACTAAATTCTCCCAAGATTAGCTGCCAGTTCAAGGTCAGAAGCAACACCAGGATCCAGAAGGCATGCCTTTGAAAACAAAGAACAGAGACATCTAGTTTATACCTCAAATAAATTGTATGTTGTCGATATAACATTAATAAGGTCTTTAAGTTTTGTTGACATTATCTGAGATAATCAACTTGTTAAAATGTTAAAGAGTTAATATATTCAGCTTTAAATCCCTGTTTCTGATGCCACATAAGAAAAGTTCAGCATTTAAAATGAGCCTACTTGACTATAGCGTTAGGCTTGGTTTTGGTTTTTTATTCTGTTTGTTGGTACGGCATGTGCTGGCACCACAGTCAGAAACACAAATCTCCTTGCAGGCTGGATCAGTTTCTTTCACTTCCGTCATCCATTTCTGTACCTTCTGGGACGCCCATCTTCTCTTTCTCACCTCTTTCAAAACTAAGAATGGTAGGCCAAAACCACAGCTGAGCAGTTA
Organism: Cariama cristata; assembly: GCF_000690535.1. Lineage (NCBI taxonomy): Eukaryota > Metazoa > Chordata > Aves > Cariamiformes > Cariamidae > Cariama > Cariama cristata. Next base: position 4,072 of record NW_009620975.1, on the reverse strand, counting down.
ATTAAAAAAGCAAACATGTTTTGTTTTTTTTTTTAAGTGGGTATAATTGTACAGCTAACATGAGAATTATTTTTCAGGTACAAAAGAAGCTGAACACACCCACAACTCTTGTCTTTAACTTTTTCTAAAGCTACTGCTTCAGGTAGCTTCCTTGTTTCTGTCCCTTCTCTTTTGTTGTTGATGCAGAGATGCATGGCACCTGTCAATAGAAATCATCCCTCTTTATCCTAAGAAGCTGGTGATGTTCCTAGATCAGTCTCAGACGTACAGCTAGCGAATGATGAGTGAAAGCTGTAATTTTCTTTCAGTTGCAGTGGTTACACTAAACCTGATGGAAGACAGTGGGAAGGGCTGTACTCACAAAGCCATGCATCAGTTAAATACTGATGGGCCTCTTCCGTGCCTGAAGACTTACCTAGGACTACTGGCTACAACGCCCCAGCTTGTATTCCTTTGCTGGTCTCCGCCTCAGCCTCTCCTCTGTAACACTTTTCACAGCAGGAGAACAAGATGTTTAAAATGTGCATATCGAGAGGATCACCTGCTCTGCCTAGGCCTCTTGTATCAGTGGCTTCCCTGAGTTAAGGAGCCATAAAAATTGTTATTTGATAACTTGTCGTTTACATAACTCTGCATTTATTTGTATTGCACCAAGCTGGACATCGAGGTACTTTACTGGCAGAAGCAAATGGTCTGTACGTGCACAGAAATCATGGAGTCTCTCTGAAGCACAGATCCAACCTTGCTACTCTCCCTTCAGTTGGAATAATTGTCTTGCCTTGACTGTACCTGTAGGCATCACGAATACTATTTAGCAGATTTGTCTTCTAGAAGCCGTTATCGATTTTTTTTTTTTCCTCAAGCAATAACTCTTACCTCAACTTCAGAACTTTCAAAAAATGTGACCTGATTTTTTACCCTGTGTATCAGTAATAGTAGATCCTCAGCTTTCACTAAAAATGTAAACATAGAAATAAGCATGACAACCAGTTATGCCTGATTTAAGTATCGTTCATGAAGGTTGTAATTGTTAGAGAATCTGAAGTAGAGGAAAAGTTATGATTTATCGAGTTTGAGAGAAGATGGCAAATCAATTGGGGATAAAATTACTGAAATGGTTTAGCTAATTTATCTTGCAAGTTACCAGGCTCTTCGCTGTGGTGATTATCAGATATTTTTTTTTTTTGATTGGCAGAATGTGGTGTTTGCTTAAGGAAGTGGGCAGATACTATCCTGTCAAGACTATTTTTAGTAGTTTTCAATATACTTCTATTACTCCTCATTTTCTTGCACAGATTTTTTTTTTTTTTAACATAAATGATGTTGGAGTCTTTAACCAAATGGCATTTAAAGACTCTCAGATCCAAGTTATCACTCAATTTCATGAGGTCTAAATTAGTCAGACTTTCCCAACTTAGAATAGTATTTTTTAGCAGCGGCTTGATCTTGCTGTATGCCTACGCCACGCTGGAGGCACCTAGCCAAGTAGAAAGCAGCCATAGCAGCCCCCTTGGCTACAGATGTAGGAAGACCATCGGTTGTCTTTGCTACCATATCAATGTCATCATTTTCTGTGATCCTGTTGAAGAATTTACAGCATGAGGTTAGATAAGGCTCTTTCAAGCAGTAATTTAAGCCGACTGTATATATGACTTGTCAATGCCTCCTTTCCATTCACATCATTATCCAAAATAAGCTGAAATGTCCATGTGTTCAGCAGCCTGATGAGGATTCTTCTGTTCAGTATTTGATTTGACGTTAGTCTTATTTGAATATTGTGATATTAAATAGCAAACAAATACCTAACTTTTGCAGTCACTTTCACTATAGTTATACTAGTTATAAAAAGCAGCATGTTTTATGCTAATTGTGCCTATTAAAATATTTCATGGAAATTAATACGTGTGCAGAAGAAAGACAGAGCTCTTATTTCATATAATTGTGCAACCTGGTCTGGTGGAAGATGTCCCTGCCCCCAGCAGATAGGCCCTGCCATCCCTTAACTCGGGTGAGCTATTCTTACACCTCGAGGGTTGAAGAGTCTGCTTTTACATCTCGGCTAAGGGTTGGTTTCACCAAGACTAAACTCAGATGTCTGCCCCACATTTCTTATGAAGGCATCACCTGCAACAGCAGAAATGCTTTCACTTCTAAGAAAGGATCTTAGGGTGTATTTGCTTCTGCATTAAGTCAAAGAAGAAACGATATTTAAAAATAGCCAGTTAAACAACTGTAATGGAACAGTTAACTGAGCCTGGTGTCCTTACTAAAATATTTTTATGCACGCATATAAGCATACTGAGTAAAAACAATATTGAAATTAAAATGTTCTTCCCTGTACTTTTCCTTCAATTTTTCTGTATGTTTTGATAAAACAATACCAGACTGCAAAAGCTTAGAACTGAGCAATAATAGTTCAACAGTCAGTCAAACAACCTTACCATGACAAAATGCCCCTTGTTAATACTGTCCAAGCTATTAATTGTCTAAACTACTAATTGTCTCAGGAGCTTAGCCATTATGACTTTGTGGGCTTTGGTTTTTTAAAGAACTCTGGAAAAAAAACAGTGCCTTTTTACAACCAGCTGTCATAAGCATCAGAAAAAGAAGTATGGGAGGCACCTGTACTCTCACCTTTCCTGAAGATTTGGTGGTATGAGGAGGAGTCACATGGCTCTGATCAGGCTGTGATTTTTTTCCAACATCTGAACTTGCAGTACCATGAGAACATGCATTTTTAGGTACTACAGGCATATGTCCAAAAATCTGGAAATTAAAACGTGGTCAAAGAATAAATTTAGGGCTGGATAGCAATATATAACATGGGCATCCAAGCCAGCTCATCAAGAACACAGGTCTTCTGCTCCATGGGGTCAATCTTGACCATGCCAAAATCAGGCAATTCATTAACAAAAACATTAAGAAAGATAGGGCCCAGAAAGCAGAAACCCTGAGTGAGTTAATTCTGTTTCTGCTGCAAAACCTGAGACTGATTTACACTGTGCCACTATTGGCACAATAAACAGTACTGAATCCATGCACGTCACATTTGAAAATACATGAATTACATGAAGTACAAACTTGTACTACAGTCTTTTCCATCTTCCTGAACTGAGTTCCTCAATTTCTTGTGAAAATTAGAATTTTAAGTTCACCTGCCAGCCAGTTTTACACTGTTCTGTGATCATTTACTTTCAAATACATGGGTGACGAATTTTAGCCAAAGTGGGCAGGGACGGAAATCTCCAAGATAATGTTTCAACAACTTTCATCAAAACTGGTGGCTAGGTAGGAAACAAAGGTCAAAAGCTGTGTCTTGGGTCAGGGACCAGTACGACGTAACTGAAAACACAGTGCGTTGTGTTTGGCTAGTCAGCTGGCCAAAAAACAACTCAGCTTGGAAGGCAGCTGTAGGGATAGGCTGCTGCCTACTTACCTGGTCCTTAGGAGACCTGGGAGGGAACTGGAAGGCACCACTAGATGCTTGGGGAAAGTGCAGGAAAAATTTAGGGGAACACCTGGTGATTTTCATGGGAAAAAAGAGACATAGACATCTCTTGTAGTTTTTTTAAGGTGTCTCTTTTTCCACTGAAATGGTATTGAAAACCGTCAGCTTTATGATACTTACTTAAAAGAAGGAAACCACAACCTCTTCGTAGTACAGTTGTCCTTTCAGAAAAGGTGCCAGAGGATCTCCACCTGCACTTCTCTTCGCCAGCAGCTCCTCTGCTTTTGCAAACAAAGCAGCACGGCTGCAGTCCTCTGCTTAAAAATAGACGTATATTTGGTTTTGGGTTTTTTGGGGTTTTTTTTTTGTTTTTCCCAAAAACAAGTTCCTCTTTTTATTGCATTTTTTTTAAGACTAAGATGAAAGAGAGGGCTATTTTACAAAAAGGAAAAGTTCAGTGAAGACAACCTGACCCTTGTGAACGTTAAGTTCGCCACGGAGGAGCTTAAAAGCGAAGCTGAACAGAAGAGGGGACTTCATCACAAAATGCCTTTGGGCAGCGGCGAGGCGGGGGGAGCCTCACAGGCCCGGCTCCGGCCCGGCCCGCTGAGGGGCGAGGGGGGG
>NW_009620974.1:0-15892 GCF_000690535.1 Cariama cristata | reverse complement strand
GCCTGTTGGACTGTCCCGTGGGGCACCTGGCGATGAAGGCCTGTGGTGGTGAATGTCACATCTCTCCGCTTAAAAAGCCATGTCGGCTTTTTTCCACACGGTGCAAGCAGGCTGCTACAGGAGCAACGAATGTGATGGCATAAGTATATAGACACGTGTGCAGTAGTACATGCATGACGTTACACGTTAGTTTGCTGTAATGAAAAGTTCATGTGTTGGTCAGTGCCTTCATTGGTGAGGTGGTTGGTAATCCAATGGCCAAGAATTCAACCCAGGTGAATGGCGAGATGCGTTATTACCATCTTTTATTTCATGACCGTGCTTTGTAACGCGTGTTCCACCCAAAGCGCCGAAGGGCAGACCCTCTGCTGTGGGCATCCTCGCCAGGTTGGGTCAGTTCGCAGACCTGTTGGGAGAGATGGCAACTGAAACCTGCCTCCAGCCCCTCTCAGCTGTCGAACAGTGGGGATTGTGTATCTGGAGGGCCCACATCAGCCCCTTCAGCTTTTTAATCCCTGAGTATCGACAGCTTTAAATTCACTGATTTATGTTTATTTTTCAGCTGAAATGTGGGAACTGTGGTGAAGTTTCTGAAAAATGGCAGTATCTGCGACTGATGGTATGTTTCCCTGTTGTAACCTGCATCAGAACAAAAATGAGCACACAAACCTGCCTCTTAGATGCAAGGGATATTAGCATCAGGGATGTGACAACTTGCACTTTATATGAGATAGTATTTTAATAGCTATATGCATTCAGGAAATGCTGTCATATTCCATATTTTTTAAAAAATTTGAGACTGTTAATTGAAATATGCCATTGGATTGGTGACTGTTGGTGACAAAGTATTTATGTCTGCTTTGAAAAGCTGCCTTTCTGTAAAAATAAAATTTGAAAACAAATTTTGAAGTGATATCAGAATAAGGGTGTGCCTGTAGCATATTTCTCTGATGCTGATGGAATCTTTTTGGAGAAGTTTAAGTAACTCAAGGTGAGTTAAACATGCTAAATTAGCATTTGGAAACTGAAAAAGCAGGATAAAATTTGTTAGGGATAAGAGAACATTCTGTTCTTAGGAATAATCACCCGTTTTTGTTGCATACTACTGAATAGTAAGAATGTATTTTGAGGAATTAATGGAACATGCCTATATGGAAAAGACATAATTATCCATTATTCACTATTGTAAGTCTAGAACAGAGTTATTCTTTGATAATCACAGCTTTCTGAATTATAGATATCTCTAGTTTAAAAAAAGCCTTCTCATTGCAATATTTTTAAAAAGGTAAAGACTGTTGCTGTAAAAACTACTTTACCTTTGCAGAGGTTTCCAGTGGCTCAGCTAGAGTGCAGTTAAAAATGACGACTCTGTTGTCATGGTTTTTAGGACAGTGCTCCCCTGAAAGGAGGCAGAGGAAGTGCCACTATGGTGCAGAAATGCAAGCTGTGCTCCAGGGAGAACTCCATTGGTATGTGCTTAGGAATTTAAGAGGCATCATCCTTTTACACTTTTTCTCCTAAGTTTATTTTTTATTCCCCATTTTTGCTTGACACTGTTTGTAAAGAGCATTCACCAGGGATTTTTTTCCTTGTACACTGGTGGTTCAGTTCACAACAGGTACACACTTATCATGCTCATGAAGGAAATGGCAAGGCCTCCTGCTGAGTTCAGGTTTCTGCATGAACAAAACTCATATCCGTAATGTCATTTTACAAAAGCATGCAATTTTTTTCTTTGCATTGGTAGGGTAACAAAATGGTGTAATGTAAACTTCTCAGGAGAAGTGAGAAAATTTGAATTCTACCTTTTGAGGGCCAGCTGCAGGAACTGCTTGGTTACTTTGTTTCTTTTACTTTGTATAAGGAAATTTCTTGGAAAGAAGCCGCTGGTGCTTCGTTTGTGCTGAATAACACTGAAGACATAATGCCACTCACTTGTACGCTTCTGATTTTTTTTTTTGTTTCTTTAGATATTTTAAGTCAGACAATCAAGCCTTACAATGTAAGTTTGTTTTCTCTTCTATATAGCAAGTGAAAGATAAATAAGCATTAATAATATTTTGAGGTTTTTGCTTTATCATTAAATTCCTCTTTCAAGAACACAAAAAGCTGGTATTCTTCCCTGACAGAAGATTGTCTCTTGTAGACTCCTGCACACAGTCTCAAGTGTGGAATAATCTGATACATTTCATAAGCAAACCACAAAATTTTATTGCTCAAATTGCAGGCGATTATATGATGCCCATATTAGTTTCCTTTTGAAGGGTTCCTTCTGGCAGATTAAGAAATTCTAGTTAATTAATTACCACCTATTAAATGAGCCGTAGGATTTTGCTGTCACTTGGGACATCAAGGTTGATAGTACTGTCTTTAAAGCCATTCACTCCTAGACTAATGCTTGTCACTGTCTTTCTCTGTTAGATGAAAACTAATGGTATTCTGGCTCAATTACAGGCTGAAGACAGTGAGAAATTCAAAACAATAGTGGAGTTTGATTTTTAGGTCTGGAACCAGTTGACTTTCAACCACAGGTGAGTTCTTCTTCCTGACTTGTTTTTCAGTTTTTAAGAGTAATTCTTGTAGATTCGAGTGATAAAATACACACTATTTGAAATGGTACTGCTCTTCCTGGAACATCCTAGACTGCCCCAGTTTTCCATCCTCTCCACGGTTCTTTCTGTTCCCTCATTTCACTCCAAAAAAGCCCCGCAAGCAGCTAACACTAACAACTCCTGTATTCTCTGTGCCAGTAAAATCTACAATTAACCACGCCTCGGAGTTGTATTCAAATTGCCTTACAGGTGACTCAGCACTGCTCATTTGAATTAATTTGAAAGGTCTTCATTGCTCAGGTTATTGTAAAAGAGAGTCTTCCCCAAAGGGGAATTGTGAGAGTGCATAATTAGCCACATTCAGGAAAGCACCAGTTTGCTTCTTGGTATGTTACACAGAGTAAATGAAGTTCAGGTTATGAACAGTCTTCATTATGTAGGCTCTAAAAAAATCAAATTTTCTTTGAGATTTGACATCACCAAAGCCATAGGAAACGAATACTGGCATTCTTCTATTTGCAACTTGATCAAAGACTGAAGATCAATGGCAGTTAGACTGTTGCAAAGCACACCTCAAGGTTCAGATTTAAAGGATTTCTTCAGAGCCAAGCCCATCTTCAGTGATTCATTTGCTTGTGCATGGTCATGCTGTATGCAAGCTAACTCCCTACTATATTTAACCTATTATTCCAGTCGGATTAGGTGTAAATAGACTGACAAATATAAACCTGTCTTATCCTTCCCTCAGAGTGCGACACTGTGCTAAGAAACATACCGAAAAAGCTGATCCTACGAAGAATTCAGTATAAATAAAATCACCACTGCATTGTGCTGCAGGTGGTCTTTTATTTACTTACATATATTTTTAAGTGAAGCCCATCTTTTTAGGAACAGAATGCTTATTGATTTATTCCTGTTTGAAAGCTTTGCAGCCAGACCTAGGAACTTGCACTTCAAGAAAAATCTAGACTACAAAATGTTGTAGGAGATGTTTATAGCTCTGCATCCTAGCTGTCAATTTTATTTTTATCTGTAGAACAAAGACTTCACAGCTGTAATGAAGCTTTTAATTTAATATTCTCAAAGTGTGGTCGGTGCACTCTGTCCGAGAGTATGCTTGAATCCCTGAGCAGATATTTCAGTGAATTTTCTGATGCCTAAATGAGTAAATATATAGACTTCTGCCATTCCAAACAATTCTATAAGCTGCTTTATATATGACATGATCCAAGCCAGTCTGCCTTCTCCGCCACCTTAGATCTGGCTTTTGATTAGGACCAAACAGGATTGGCCATAGTGTTACTGTATTTTCTTTGATAAGACATAATACAACCATACCTGAAGTTAGTTTACAGTGGCTTAATACTTGCATGCCTTAATTTAAATTATAGTAGTTTTCTCAAAATCACTTGAGTTTGAAAGAGGAGAAAGTGTCCTTTGATTCTCTGATATAAAACCTTTTTTCCCACCTTGTAGCAGCAACAAATTCAAACTAGGTAGTTAGGCAAGGACAATTTATTTTTTTCCCCCCAATTGCTTATCTTTAATGTGCTTAAGTAGATACATCTACTGTAAATCTGATATGTAATTTTTGTTTTTATTTGAGGATAGTTCAGCTCCTTTCCTGTCCTTGTCTCTGAAGTGAATGCTTCAACTGAAAAAGGCAGTTTTCTTTATAAAATTTCTCTTAAACCTTCTTCAGCTTCTTTGCTTTGTGGCACAACCAATCGTTTCATTGGTAACAAAAGTGTGACAATTCACTGTGTTGTAAAGTCAGGAGGCTTTTTAGCTTCTTTGGTGCGTGTGTTTATCCTTTAGCTGTCGGTCCTTCGTCAGTCAGGAGAGGGCAGACCGGGCACTGCATCGCCCAGCTCCCTTCTGCAGAGATTAAAGGACACTCTGCTCTGACGCCAAAGCTGTAAGAATGCAAGTCCCGCCGAGTGTCTGGTACAGAAGCTTGTTAATTCCAGTCACATGGCTTCTTGTTCCTTGGAGGGCTGGTCAGTATCTCCAGGTGGCAAAAGCAGGGCTTCTTTTATTTTTCTAGTGTTTGTCCTATACTGCAGCTCTGCATTTTTGTCCTTTGGTGCTGATCTTCCTCTCCAGCCCTAGCAGTTCCCTTGAGATGGGCTTCTGACAATCACATAAAGGCCATATTCACACTGTGCCTTGCAGATAGCTCTCTGGTTGTTACGGCTCCACACTCTCTGGTTTATTTAACTCCCCAGTGCTTAACCCTCCTTTAATATTTTAAAATCCTGTGACTTACTTCACACATTCTTACATAGTTAAATGTCTGACTGGCATTTGTGGGGGTTTACCAAAACTGCAAGCGTAGATCCCTTGCAGAAAACCAGGAAGGAGCTACCTTTGCTTTTTAGCCACTTCTTAATAAAAGTCTGTAGTTAGACATGGCAATGTAAGAAATCTTCCTGTATGCTACAGAGGTGGCTCAGACTTTTAAATTTACTTTTAAAACTTAATAAAACTTAATTTACAGCTTGGTAACTGTGAACCCTAAAATAAGAGCGCTGTTCCTATAGAAGATAAAACAGAAGACATGCTCTTGTGCTATACCCCACTGATAGGCTATTTCCTTCCTAGTGCTGTCCTTTCCTTCAGCTCTTTAAAAACAGCAATAGGAACAGTGAAGAACTCTCCCCTTTGAAATGATTGTTTGGGTTGACTAATCTGTTACTTTGGCCAGCTGATCGCCCTTTCACGTAAAGCTGGCTAGTCACTTCTGTACCTAAATCCAATACAAGCCGCTCCATCTCTAGAGTGTCTTGGATTCTGACAATATTTAAGCCAAAACTATTAACTCTCTTCCACATTTTCTTTCTATTGTTTTCTTGCAGTGTAAGTTTATTATGAAGCTATTTTACACATAATGCCTGTATGGATTCTGAATGCAAAGCTATTAGTAGTTGGATGCTGCTACATAAACTTAGAAACCCAGGTTTAACATTATCTAGAATACATGGAAATACCTTTTTGGCAGGAAAAATAGAGGAGCAGTGTTCCCTCATTTTACTCTGTAGTTGCTTAGATTGATGTCGTGGTTTAACCCCAGCTGGCAAGTAACACCACACAGCTGCTCGCTCACTCCCCTCCAGTGGGATGGGGAAGAGAATTTGTAGGGTAAAAGTAAGACTGGTGGGTTGAGATAAAGACAGTTCAATAGGTAAAGCAAAAGCCATGCACACAAGCAAAGCAAAACAAGGAATTAGTTCACCACTTCCCATCAGCAGGCAGGTGTTCAGCCATCCCAAGGAAAGCAGGGCTCCATCACGTGTAATGGTTACTTGGGAACACAAATGCCGTAACTCTGAACGTTCGCCCCTTCCTTCTTCCCCCAGCTTTATATGCTGAGCATGATGTCATACGGTATGGAATATCCCTTTGGGCAGCTGGGGTCAGCTGTGTCCCTTCCCAGCTCCTTGTGCACTCCCAGCCCACTCACTGGTGGGGTGGGGTGAGAAGCAGAAGAGGCCTTGACTCTGTGCAAGCCCTGGTCAGCAGTAACGAAAACATCCCTGTGTTATCAACACTGTTTTCAGCACAATTCCAAACCATAGCCCCATACCGGCTACTGGGAAGAAAACTAACTCTATCCCAGCCAAAACCAACACAATTGAATCTTCCCAATTCACAACCAGGGTCACAACCTTATACTGACCCTTAACTAGGAAAAAGCTTGACCATTCTTTCTACCTAATTTAAAAGAAATACAATAAAAGTTTGTGCTGAGTTACTTTCTTTAAACATGTTTCAATGATCATATTTATTATTTTCTGGGTACAACTTATTCTTAAAAACTTACTGTAAATGTGTTTGCAGGCAGGGTTTGCCGCTGAAGGTGCAGAATCTGGCACACCTTTCAATGACATAAACTTGTTGGAAAAGGTATGTTGCCTTAGTTGCATCAGTCAATCTAATTATATAGCTGCCTTTCCCGAAATCACTAGTCCAAAATACACACCCTGCACATGCAAGAGACTAGTTTTGCTCTTTTGTGTAGGCACAGGAACATCATAGCTGGAGAGAGAAACTATATCAACTATGAACAACCAGGACTACTAACAGCATCATTTTAAAAGTACACATTTGATAGCTTAGCAGCTGACAAAGGTAGAAATGCAACTTTTCTTTTAAGTTACGGAGGAATTCCAGAGAGCAAACACCTGGAATACTAAATGGCTGGGGTTATTCAGAATGGTGAACTGTTTTTTCTAGGAAGATGTCTGCACTTTTTCCTGTGTGCAGAGATATTAAAAAGTAATAGAAAGACACTGTCCTTCAAAGCTCAGGATAATGACTCCGGCATTGCAAATCTTTCTTGGCTGTGAGCAAGAATCTCAAGGTCAAATCTGTTCCCTGGTATCGTACTTGGCAGGGATCTGCTTGTCTGCTTACCCACCTGACTCGGGTATTGCAAATGATTGATAGATAATCCTTTCATCTGCCATTGTTGCTGTCTTGTCCACTACAGGCTGTGGACTACATAAAAAACAAACAAACAAAATCATTGTTAAAATAAAAACACTGAGACTGAAGCTCATTTAATTTCAGGCCAGTGTTCTTGCTTCTCTCAGTTGTCAGAACTTAGCTTAGTGACTGCACAGTGCTTTCCACAGAAATCTAAGACCCAAATTTTGAGTAAGGCTTAGTTTCAGTTTGAATTCCAGTCTATGTTTTAGACACAATTCCATTCCATCCTCTGTGACTAATACTGTGAAATCTTGTTTCCTATAGGATTGGAATGACTATGATGAAAAAACAAAGGAATCTGTTGGAATCTATGAAGTTACCCATAAATTTGTAAAATGCTGAAGTTTGTACCCCTGATAAGTCTTGACATGCTTATTGATGAAGGAGCTGTAACCATCAGAGACACAGTTTCCTTGGAGTTACTTTTCACATGGCTGTACTTCAGAAATGGAAACCTAAGTTGTACTTACTGTCCGCAGCATGCCCTAATAAAATATTTTCCACAGAGAACTTTGAGATGGCCTCAGTACAAACTGAAAATAGTATATATGCTTGACTGAACTGTGCTATTTTCTTAATACTGTTTGTTGGGGGAATATATATGGTTGTGGTGGACTGTAGCTTAACTACTGTATCAACAGTAACTACTTACGACTACTTGCAGCCTTGAAGTTTTAATAGCCTGTGACCAAGAAGCACCCACATTTGATTCTCTAACATAAGCAAATAAGGTCTTCTCACTCGCCACTCCTACCATCAGGAAAGGGCTATGAGTATTAGTAAAGGGACTGCGTTAACTGTTCAAGGGAAAAGGTACATCTTTAGTAGCTTTCTGCCAGTTCAAGTAAAGACACAGGTGGTGAGTTTACTGAGAACACTTACTAAGCTTTACTTCTATTGACACTTAAGACATAGCTGTTACAATCTTCTGCAAATCAGATTATCTTTCTGAGTATTAAGTAAACCTCACTTATTTCCAGTTGAAGACAGACTTTACTTCTTGGCAAGTGCTCTCACAATCTTGCCAGCTGTTCTCATTTTTTTTAAAAAAATAAAAAAAACCCACACCAACCCAGCAACAACACCCCCACCCCCACCCCGCCCCAAAGATCATCTTTAGTGAATTTCATTCAAAGACTTTTGGTCTGATTATTGTTTCCTGATACATTATTTTCTTCACCCTCCCAAATGATTGCCATCCTTTCTTTGTTTAAATGAGCTAGAACAATCATGGTAAATTTTAAAATAATCCTTTTCAGCTGAAAACTAGAACAGCACATTACAGGCTGCAGAGCAAACAACCCTGACTAGCAAAACTTTATAAGCCTTCAGGCTTACATATTTAAAGCATGCCTCTCCCCTTCCTAGCACTTGCAGTTCACGCTTCAAGATACGGTATTGCTTACACTTACTGTGATAAAGAAAAAAGACACTGGGAGAACCTGGAAGCTGAGATATCCAAAGGAAGAGTAAAGACAAGTAGGTTTCTGAGCCTCTGAACCTGATCTGTCACATCCAACCAACATGCTCGGACTTTTATTTTCTGCTAATACATTTGGTTGTCCAGGACACAGTGGGCTGTACTGAAAGACATGAGCTGTATTAGTTTTACACAGAGCTGCAGAAGCAAGCACTACTGTGCTATTCAGCTCTAGAGAAAGATTCATCTTCCTAGAAGAAAAAGAATGGAAGTCAAGAGGGTTTAAAAGGCAGAGGAGTTCCAGTTACACACACCATAATGAATTTTGTGCAAAAAGGGGTGTCTCATGCAAAGGGCATCTGTGTTGTAATCCCAGCAACTTGCAGCACCTTTGGCTTCTTGACTGATAAAGGCCCCTTCCCCTTTTGCTATCACCCACTCTGTAGCTGGCAGAGTCCCAGCTGTGAACAGCACAATAGGAACTCGTCTGCATCAGTTTCATCTCGCATTCACAGCATCACTAAGTTTTACTGATGTCTATGCTCAAGCTCTCCTGCAATCTTTCAGAGAGTTCTGATAAGCCTTAGCCTTTAGAATTTCTGCAACAATTCACTGAAGACGCAGCTCTAGGCGCTAAGACTTTGGCATTTGCTGCAATAAATAACATCAAAAGGTCTAGCTGATAGAGCAAGAAGGAAACAGGAAAACCTTCTGTTGAGGTTCCTTTTTGACATTAAGAGGAAGTTTGGAAAGAGAACACCAAAAGATAAAGTTCAGTGATTTCTCTTTTTTAAAGCACAAGAGCACAGGTTTACATAGCAAAACAAAAGCGGATTATTGGACAGACTTCATGTATGGAAAGGGAGAGCCAACATTGCAGAATGCTTTCAGCAGTATTCTTTTCAACTTTTATAAAAAACATGAGCTATTGATAAAGGGACTACCCATACTGTATATTTTTGATATGGCAATAAAAGAACTTTGTGGTTATTAATAGATAGCTTTATTACAATACAGTCTTTTCTAGTCAATTTAACAACACAGTTGATGATTGCAGGTTACTTAAAGCCTCCCACCTCATTTTTTGTTTCTCAAAAAGCTGTTACAGTGGAAGGGCTTCAAGCAGTTGAGGCACAATCAGTTGATATTGATTCAAGTTTAAAGAGAAAAGTAAGTGACAAGTTAGTAACCAAGCTTACTGCAAGAGTGCAAATGTAACCACTCTTTCATATTTAAAATTATTGCTTTTTTTTTTTTTTCAAATCAAACAGTTTAAGAGTGGTAGCACAGTACTGTAGTCTGTCTGAACCGTCATGGAACATACACATTTCGAGTTCACAGACTTATTAACAATGCTTTTTATTTTAAATAATGTGTTTTAAGAACACGTGGATCTGCTGGAACAGATCTGTTACTCAATTTTCACATTGTGAATGCTTGTATTTCCTGAAGCATGCATTCAAGGCCTGTACTTCATTTCTTTAAAACGGATATAAATTTCATAATGAATCTAACCGTATTCAAGTTCAATGAAGATAAATGAAGCCAATTAAGCTGGGCAGTCTCAGCCATGTTGAACACTGATTAGTATGCTCATTAGACATAGTCTGCATTTTGTACTGCAACTGTTAAGTGTTCCAACATTTCTCTGTCTAACTACCAATTTTCTTGCCCTTTAAAACATGAAAGATATCTTCTAGTGACTTGTGTATACACTGAAGGAATTCTTTACCATTCCTAGTTGGGTAAGAGGAAACATTACAGCCTACCCAATCATTATGTACCTGATACCCTACTCCAAAACCATCAGACACCACTGGGCCAAACCCTCCTAACTGCACAGCTGGGCTAACCAATGTGCTTGTAGAAATGATGTTGTGATTAAGCCGAGCATAGGCTGGGTCTTGATAGAAATCAGGCAGTGCAATACCTTTGGATAATGCTAAATTGCGCAAGCCAAAGAGATGTCGGTCAAATCCTTGACCTGTTAAAATAAAATAACAAGTATTAGAGAGAGAACTAATTTTTGTGGGAAGTAAACTCACTTATTTTGACATCACATTGTTTTTCAGCCACAAAAGAGGAGGTCTATAGAACTGGGGTTTATTACTGTATTAGCAAGAATTATTTTTCAAAACCCAGACATTCTGCACTTTTAATGCATGTATCCTAGGGAATGAGGGCTTGCTCTGGTAGCCTCAACCAGGAATCATCATAGTGAACAAAAGTGCAATGTTAACAGACAATTTTAATAATACATCGTATTCTTTGATTAACTATTTATCTGAACATATCCAAGTTGTTTAAAACAGAGAAAGGCTTTCCTAAAATGTATGAATCTAAAGAGGAAGAGGATCTTGCATCAACAAAAGGAGGCAAGTTTTAGACTCTACAGGGTAATGTTCAACAGTTGATTTTACTGAAACAATACAACAAGTTATGCTTCTGGGAAGGACGATTCAAAAGAAAGCATTTAGAAAAATACCAGAGGTAGCACAGCCAAAGAATCAGTTTGATTTGGAAGTTGTTAAAGCCTTTATCCCCTGCAGAGATGAGATAGTACCTCCTCAGACATAAAGCCAAAGTTCTTGGTTGCCTTGGGGAGTACAACATGCACTAAGTCTTTATTAAATCTTCAAATAGCCCAGCTGCTATAAGGACAAAAACTAAAGTATAAAAAATTCTCAACACATTAACAGTGAAGCGGGAGCCACAGAGGCATTCTCCTCCATCAAGAAAGAAGTCTTAGGGAATACATTTTTAACTGCAGCCTTCTGCTATTGTTTCTGTCAAGTTTACATTAACATTAGACCTTCAAATTTTTTAGTTGTGTAGTAAATGTTTACAGCAACCTTAATAGATATTTTAGTGCAAAAGCAAGAGTGTTTGATATATTCCTACTTACCCATAGCAGCTTCTTTTGTCAAACGGCCGTGGTATTTTGAGCACTCCACTATCAACTTCTGAAGCTCTTCTGTGCTATGTTTGGACAGTTGCCTGACAAAAGCTTCTGAACATTTCTTTGTATGGACAGAGGCAGGACGTATAGTTTCTGTACGACCATGTTTGAAAGCTGCAGTACTACAAGACTCATATGTAGCAACAGTCTGATTGTATTGTCGAAGGAAAGCCATCTGGAAGGCAAGCTGAGCCACAGCATCTGGGCTTACCTTCTTCTGCTTTAGTAAGTCCTTGCCCCCTCCATGGAACTGAATCAGATTAAGAGACAGTGCTTCTACACTGGCATCAAATTTCTGTTTGGCTTTGGTAATTCCTGCTTTTAAGGCATCATTCAGCTTAAAGTCAAGTTTCTGCACTGCTCTAGAAGAGTCTACTGAAGCAGGCTGGGACTCGGGGCTGATGGCTGGTGCCTCGGTGCTGTCTTTAAAAACCTCATTCTGGAACCTGAGCACAGCCACACCATCTCCCCAGGAATGTTCAAAATTAACTCCTGCAGTGCCATCCTTAGTTATGATAAGATTAAAGGATTTGTCATACCAGCGGTTAGCACCATCTCCATGCAACATAGTGTGGGACAAGTGCACAAAGTCTTTAATGGTACAATCATCTAAACTTAAACAAAACACAGCAGAGTCTACTTTTTGAAGAGCTTCTTCATTGCCATTATCCAGTAGATTCTTTCTCAGCAATGCCCATCTATCTCGGTTTTCACTGGAGAGGTAGCCAAGAGGGAAGGCTGGGGCTGGACTGTTTTCATTAAGGATGTATTTCAAGTGTGCTTGTATTTCTGAAGGTTTCAGCATATTTCCGTCTCTATCAATAACATCAAATACATAAAAATTCCCATTTCTCAGTACTAGTAAATGTTTTGCCTTTTCATCTGTATAAAGCTCATCTCTGTTGAGCTTAGGCAGCCGCGTAGAATTGAAAAGCCTGAAGTACTGAGACATATCTAGAGGGTATGCATTGACCATGTAGGCACCAAACCAAGAAAGTGAAGAAGGCACAAATCGGATAATTTTTTTAAAGAACTGAGTGTCACTTTTTTCCGGATTCAGGTGAAAAACCTCTGGTTCAAGATAACCAGCCCTGAAGGTCTTCATAAAACGTATAGCAGAAACAGTCATGTTTGTAGCTCGTATGAGCTGATCATTATATTCAGATTTCGGGTCAAGATTAAAAGACATAAATGCATTAAAATTCAAAACAACAGGTTCGCGTGCCTTTAGGTACATGTCAAACCAGGGACCTGAAAATGGAGAGTTGAGAAATAGGTCAGAACATAAAAGCAGCTTACTGAGTGAGACCAGAGGTTCATGTAGCCAATATCCTGTCTCCCAACAGTGATCATGAATAAACACCTGCTGAAGTGCATACGAACAAGACAAACATATGTAGTAATTCCCGCAAGGATTCTCCCAAGCTCTAATTATTAAGAAAGGCACTGTTGGCTAATTGTAAAACTACTGTATGTGGACTAATCCGTATCAAGAGTGTCAATGGCATTAGCGACAAGGGCCAACTTCCCTGTTTTTCTATATGGCTCAGTGGTAAACCATAACTCCTGCGACATACAGTGCAGCTCCCCAGCACTGTATTTTGGTGCACACCTCACATTTGGAGTGGAACATGCCTTTACCTTCTCTTAAGCTATTAACTTCTGTCACTCTCTGTCACTGAGGGCATGCTTCTCTTTAGAACCACCTTTATTTCTGATCCAGTATTTCCCTCATTCCTGGAAGCATTCCTCCATTTACATTTGCTGTCTTGCATTTCCACCTCCTTCCTCTTTCTATCCACTGAAATCATCAGCACAGGGCAAAATTCTTGACACCGACACATCACCATTGGTCTCTCAAGCTGGCAAAAAGATGAGGTCAGAGGGGACCTCGTGGTTATTCTTCCATGCCCAGAATAGACTTCAGAAAGCAGAATTACATTTGATACCCACAGGTCTTTTAGACATATCAAGAAGCATGAACGTGGCCCAAAGGTGCTTGCCAAGACAAAGGGAATCAATTATAGCTCTAAAGAGTAGTCACACCTTTACACCTGCCTATGAGTAAACAAAAATCCAGGGGGCATAGGCAGAGAAGGGATCTTTTTAAAGCAGGTGCTATTTCATCATCATTAACAACTTCAAAATCAGCAAGCTCTGGTATTGCGCACTGACTGGATGCAAAGGACGCAAGTGCACAACAACTTCATCTCAAGGCAGCTGATGTATGAAAAATTATTATTCCAAGCCTGGATCAGTCCCAGATAGGCCCTTCTAGCTGGGCTGTAAGAAGGTCAACAGGTAACTCAAGGACCTAAGTTACAATTTTAATTCCAGATCCTCACAGTTGAGTAACTAGCATTCATCTACAGCTTTAAAACCGCACCCATCAGCATCACGTAGCCTTTTAACTTTCAACTTGAAAGTCCAGGATGGAGGCAACTATACATACTTTCAGAAACCAGTTTCAAGTGGAACAGGTCTTTTATGAGGCCTGAAAAAGAATAACTAAGCAAAAAGGAATACAAACACCCCACAGTTCACAGACAAAAAGCAGCATGCTTGTTAGCGTTGACAAACTCCCTAAAGCTGCCAGTTAAAACCCCAGATGTAGTTCAAAGTGAATAGAATGTAAAAGATAACAAACCAAACAGCAGGTTTTGTGAAATAATCTGGTATTCTCTACAGAATCTGTGTTAGCTAATACCATTAGAGGTAGTCTCAACAGACAGCAAGGATAGAAGTGCATGCCAACTTCTACTTCCATAGGTATTTGCGTATTTCCACCTCTATTGCTATCCATCCAATACTTTCATAAGCAGACACTTGTATTTGGAAGTCAGTGGAAACAATAATAAGGAAGAATAATAAAAAAACTATATGCATGTTCTCCCTCTCTTGTTTTTCTTTATTCTCATCTTCCTCTTTCTGTCACTCCTTTTCTTTTGCTCTTTAAAAGAATATGGGTTTATAGTTTTGGGGGTTTTAAGTCCAGAGCACTGACCACTTCTGCCTCCCAAAGCTTAGTCATATTCTTTGATCCCCCCCTCAGAGTTCAGTTTTCTTGCTAAATAACTTGGAATTATTTGAAAACGTATGCTTTAGTTTCCTTAAGAGAGTCACCAGCTAAGCTCCTCTATTAAGCTAAACATAAAGAGACAGCAATGAAAAAAGATAAACCCTGTAAACTCAAATTTAAATACCGTAACTCATGAAAAAATACCATTTCTCCAATATCCGTCTATCCAGAATTCCTGATACAAGTTAGATGATGGGCATTCTTCTTTCCACTAGAGACTCAGAATTTGCTCAAATACAGTCACAGACAGTATTCACAGCATGTTATTCCAAGTTTATGGAGAATTTAAGCTTCAGCCTATTTTATTTGTAGCACTATGAGCTGTCTGTTATCAAGCATGATGATCTACAAACTCCTATATCCAGTAGGCCAACATACCTGTGATGTAACTAGTATGTTTGTTCTGATTGTCTTGAGCAACCAGTTGCTCATGCAGCTCTCTTCCAATTCCTTTTTGAAAGTGATGAGCAAGTTCTTCAGTTTTCCTACAGCAACCAATAAAAGAGTCAAAATGCTGTCACAAGGCATATTTTTAATATGTAACACTTGGCTTTGAAGCAGCATGTGATACTGCAAAATGCATATCTTGTTTGTTCATACCTGAATTGGTCATCATTTAAAAGCGGTTTCTGGGCATTCAGGTATCTCCTAATTGTATCTTCTAGTTTAGGAACTGGCAGTCTGAAGGATGGGGAACAGAGAGACATGCATGTTATGAGCAATGCTACTAATGAAGCCCGAGTTTCTTACGCAGTAGTCTCTCTTTGCCTCCCCTCTTCCCTATCCTTCCATATACCTCGTATTATCCAAATGGCTCAAAAGTTTCTTGTGGAAGAAAAGAAGAAAGGGAATAGATGGACATAGGTCATCACAACATAAGGTTCTTGGAAAACAAGGCGGAAAACCAATTTGACTGCCTTGTTACAAAGGTATTGCAGTGAAGAGTCTTAACACCTTACAGGGAATACAGTGACATGAACGGTTGCTAGAAGCAGCTATACAGAAGGCGGGCTTGGTTTGGTACCTGTCCCCGCATCGGGACTTCCCCTCACTGCTGGGTGCTGAACATCCTACTGCAAATTTCCTAATCAGGATCTTTGTCATCTTCCTCTCAGCCTAAACATGAAACTGCTCTTCTTACTGTAAAATAATCCTATTACACTCACGGAGGTTACTTTGCAACCTGAAGAGATGTTTCAGTAGTAGGCTTATAGTCATATTTACGTTCTAAAAAATAAAACCGTTCCTCTCCACTGTGCTTTAGGGAGAGCACATACGAGAAGCGAGTAGCAGACCCCGACCGCGGCTATACAGAAACGGGAAGGAGGGCATTTTCTCTCCCCTCTCCTCACAGAGGACAGTGTCGGGGTGGCCGCCGGCCCCAAGCGGCC